>NW_026511401.1:57500-87500 GCF_027579735.1 Bombina bombina | reverse complement strand
TGTGCATGAATATATATACATGCAAGATTTTTATATTACATCGATTTTATCTTTCATATGACCCATGTTAGTTACTATTTATTTATCTGTATGTACACTTCTACTACAATATTCCTTAGTTGATAGCAACTAATAATCATATTTGAACCATTTGATGCTTGAATTAACTGTATGTTAACTGTTCCCTATATCTTATTCACATTTGAAATCTTCCCTGCCATTATTCTAATGCATGTAAATTTAATTTGAAATTTCCTATCTCAAATTCTACATGAATATGCACAAGAATGAGTGAGTTAGCTATTTTTAGTTTTGCCAAAAATTAATTAAATCATATTCAGTATTAAGGCCCCGTGGTATTCTGGTTTTAAGTTTATGTATCCAGAATACTTCTCTGCAGGCCAGGTCATCCTCCTTACTTAATTTACTTTTTCTGAATGCTGAACTTTCTGGAAATATGTTTATTCTTCTGATACAGTTTTAAACAGGCCAGTGGGCCGAATAAAAGCTAAGTTTTATCCTTGTGAATCTGTCTGGTGCTCCTCATTTGAACTGTGTTTGTACTACAAGTTTGGGGCGTATTGAGAGAGCACAGACAGGACTATGTCAGAGCCTGTGTGAAGGAAAAAGGGTGTGTAACCTGTAACACCGAAAAACACATTTGCATGGACGGATCGAGGAGGGACAAGGACTGAGCAGCAGAAGCCGTCACGTAAGAAATCGAGGAGGGAGCGGGACCTGTCAGGTAAATGGCTTCTGTGGACCGATGCAAAGACGGAGCACTCATTTATGATCATAACGTAATTGCTGTGAATGTCCTAGTCGTGAATAGAGGGATAGAGGAGGGAACAGGCATTACAGCCTATACAGCTCTTGTGGACCGACCCCCATTAACAGACAAGGTAACATATATCCAGCACTGAGACCCGACAGAACGGGGTAAGATGCAATTTACCTTTCCCTTATCGAACTGTTGACTTGCAACAATAATATTGTACAGATGAAATCTGGAAATTCTATACTATAACCGAGTTTGCACTAAGAGAACTGTGAATTAAGGTGTATTTTGTATATCAGGTTGACACACCTTCCACAGGTGTTCATGAATATATGGCAAAAGAAATGTTGGTGCTTGGACTTTGTTCTATTTGATTATGTATGTTTTTTGAGCGTATCCTCACGCTAAACAGCCCTTTAAGCACATCATTATTTGCACTTATCTGACGATTTCAAACTATTATTCAGGACTGAATAAATACAATATGGAGACAAGTGATAATATCGCAACTGTATCATTACAAGGAAAACGTTTTTACTCTCTCCAGTCTACGGAACAGAGAGTGGGTTGTTTCGATGAACTGGATTATGTATTTACAACAGACTATACGAAATTTTCATTGCCAAAATTGTTTCAGGAATTAGAATATTCTCTCACAAAAGAAAATAAACTAAAGTGGGATATATGGACTCTTGACAAATATTATAAATTAGGCATGGTTCCAAGGGGGTTGAGACTGAACAAGTTTCCCACATTTGTCACAGAGGATGCAGATTTTGTGAACATATGGAACAAAACACTGTCCGAATGCTCCCTTAAATTAATGCTTTTACTGATTGATTACAAATCCAAGCTATTAAAAGAGGTTTCTAGACAGATAGATGCCCTTCAGGAAGCATTAGGATTTCGTAGCAATGAGACACAGTTTGAAAAATTTGATTTGATATTGAAAAACACTGTAGCTGAAGCAAAAAAATTATTAAAAGACATCAAACATGAGAAATACTTAAGGGATCAGTCAGACTACGATTTGAATAGAGTATATATATGGCAAAGAAGGCAGAGAATGAATTTCAGAAGAGGCAGTGGTAGAAGCAGAAACAGGGGCAGAGGCAACAACAGAGGTAGTAATAGAGATTCAGACTCCACACATACATCAAAGAAGACAGTGACATTTAGTGAGAGTGAGATAGACTAAGACTTTGCAGGTGGAGGTCCCTCCTCAGGTGAGGAAGAACAAGTCACAGTTATACCAACACATATAAGAGAGGAGAGAATAGTAACATACAAAGAACCAAGGGGTGCATCCAATTATGTAGAACCTAGAGAGCCAAATGTAACTTTAAATACAGTGTCTAACACGAGTGTACCTATATCAGGAGTTTTGAAAGACACAGAAAGAGAAATATCACAGGTTTTTCCAAACCCCCCCACAAGACCAGAAGGGGGGGCAAGAGGCAGAGGGAATGCAAAGCAAGACAGATATCCAACCAGGAGAGACAGGGGCATGACAAAATACAATTAAAAACTATTGTCAATCTGTCTTCATACCAATTGACAGAAAGTGAAAATAAAGTACTTGAATTAGGTTTGAGCTTTGTTCCCTCTGATGACTTTAATCTCTTTCGTACCTTATTAGCTGTAAATAAGCTAATAAGAAATTTTACACTTAAAAAACACTTTTTTTCAAATTAATCCTGGTGCAGACAATCACATTGACCAATCGATAGAACATGAGAATACAAACTTTACTCATGAAGATAACAAACAGGAAGCTTTAACCTTCAAAGAGGCATGTGATGTGGCTGCATTAGAGGAATTACAAACTGAAAGTGGTAACTGTACAGACGAAATGAATCTAACATCTATAGTGCCTAAATTTCGAAATCCCTCACGTTTTTATCCGATACAGAGTAGGGGCAATTTGCTAGAAAAATTCCAGCAAAGAGTGGAACAAGATCTCAATAATCTTGCTTATACAGTCAAAAGAAATAGCACTAATTTAAATAAAGAAAAGAGAATTGCATTACAAAAACTAAGTCAGAATCATGAGATAGTTCTGAGAAATGCAGATAAGGGGGGTTCTATTGTAGTTCTAGATAGAACACAATTTATCCATGAAGCCCTCAGGCAACTAGAAGACACTAAACAATATGCCAAATTAACAGGGGACCCCACCAATAAATTTAAATTAGAACTGTCACATTTAATAGATGATGGCTTAGAACAAAACTATTTTGATGAAAATACTAAAGATTTTTTATTAGTTGAACATCCCACAGTGCCAACTTTCAATTTACTACCAAAAATTCACAAAGGAATAGAAAATATGACAGGCAGACCCATCATAAGTGGAATAGGTTCATTGAATGAACATTTATCGCAAAGGCTAGATGGGATTTTACAACCCATAGTAAACAAATTGAGCAGCCACCTACGTGACACTAAACAACTACTTAAAGAATTGGATAACCTAAATTGGGATAAAAACTATAGTTGGCTTACTATAGATGTGCAAGCACTATATTCATCTATCCCGCACAATATGGGTTTAAAGGCAATAGAGTTTTTCATGAATAGAATTGCTGGTTATGATCAAGATTTTTGCAGATTTGTTATAGAGGTTACTAAATACCTGTTAACACACAATTATTTTTCATTTGAGGGGGTCTTTTACCTCCAGAGATATGGGACAGCTATGGGGGCCAAATTTGCCCCCTCCTATGCCAACCTATTCACGGGTTGGTGGGAGCTGTCCCACATCTATGGATGTCAGGACCCCCTCAGGGACAAAATAATATATTACAAACGGTTTATAGATGATCTAATTTGTATCTGGGATGGTGATATGGAAAGTGCAAATGAATTTATCTCATTACTGAACACAAATGATGTAGGTATACACTTCACCTTTGAATGGGCTAGAGACAAAATTAACTATCTTGATGTGATTTTGACAGGAAAAATGGAGGGTGACATAGAAACTGAAGTTTATGTCAAACCAATTGCAGGCAATACTTTTTGCACGCAAACAGTAACCATCCAAAGAGAGTGTTCAATTCAGTGGCCAAGGGACAATTTACTAGAATGAAAAGAAATTGTAGCACATATGTGTTATTGGAGAAACATGCACAAATTCTATCAAACAAGTTAAAAGCCAGAGGGTACTCAAACCGTCTGATTCAAAATACCAAGTCTGTTGTGTCTAACATAAAAAGAGAGGATCTGTTAAAAGACAAAACAAGGACCAAAAATTATTTCAAAGATGAAAGGGTTATATTTGTCACACAGTATAGTAACCAGTACAACCAAATTTGCAAAATCATACAAAAACACTTGCATATGCTGCAAGCCGATGATAAATTAACTGATATAGTTAAAAAGGGCTGTAGGTTTTCCTTTAAGAGGGGCATGTCCCTAGGAAATAAAATAGCCACTACTTGTCTTAAAGAAGTGGATCAGAGGAAAAGTTCATGGCTTACAATAACAGGCACATTTCACTGCAGCAATCACACCTGTAAGGCATGTGAATATCTTATACAGGGCAATCAGTTCAGATGTTCGGTCACTGGACAGACTTTTAATCACAGAATGTGTCTGAACTGTAGAGAGAGTAATG
Source organism: Bombina bombina (assembly GCF_027579735.1). Classification (NCBI taxonomy): domain Eukaryota; kingdom Metazoa; phylum Chordata; class Amphibia; order Anura; family Bombinatoridae; genus Bombina; species Bombina bombina. The sequence goes on along the minus strand of NW_026511401.1, from coordinate 83,103 downwards.
TGGTGTATCTGTTGACTTGCATTTTGTGTGACCTGCAATATGTAGGGCTCACAACCAGAGAGGTACGTGAAAGAATCAGGGAGCATGTCTCTAGCATTAAGAAAGGCAGATTAACGACTCCCCTGGTACAACACTTTAAAGAAAAACATCAGAGTGATCCAACCTCTCTAAAATGGACAATCATAGAAAAACCTAGAAAAAGTAAATTAAGTAAGGAGGATGACCTGGCCTGCAGAGAAGTATTCTGGATACATAAACTTAAAACCAGAATACCACGGGGCCTTAATACTGAATATGATTTAATTAATTTTTGGCAAAACTAAAAATAGCTAACTCACTCATTCTTGTGCATATTCATGTAGAATTTGAGATAGGAAATTTCAAATTAAATTTACATGCATTAGATTAATGGCAGGGAAGATTTCAAATGTGAATAAGATATAGGGAACAGTTAACATACAGTTAATTCAAGCATCAAATGGTTCAAATATGATTATTAGTTGCTATCAACTAAGGAATATTGTAGTAGAAGTGTACATACAGATAAATAAATAGTAACTAACATGGGTCATATGAAAGATAAAATCGATGTAATATAAAAATCTTGCATGTATATATATTCATGCACATTGAAGATGGTTATTCCCTAAACGAAATTAGGAGAGTGGAAAAATACAAGGTGCTAAAGTACTTTTGATGTAGTAATAGTAACACATGACTGGTATTAACAAAGTAACTGTCACTTATAGAATAGATACATTAAAACATACAATGTGAAGGGAGGTAGACATTAATGCTAGATCTAACCAATATGTTAAGTGTACAATAAAAACATAATTTAATACGGATCAAAGTTGAAAGTGCAGTACAGATAATGGGATATTGCGAGAGCAGAGGAAGAAGTTTGCGACGTGTGTACATCGAACAAATTGCTTGCACAATGACTGCACATAATACACCTTCACAAAGTTAATCTGACCAACACACCTGAATACGTAGATGTAAGGGAGGAGAGACCAGATGTAGTTAACCAATCAGATAGTCAGCATATTGGCTTTTAGAACCAATCAGAACATGGTGGGGATTTTAAATGAGTGCCTTGTTTGTAAATTTCTCATGCTATGACTACGGCTTATGCCGAAACGCGTAAGCAAGAGAAATGCTGAACTTTCTGTAAATATGTTTATTCTTCTGATACAGTTTTAAACAGGCCAGTGGGCCGAATAAAAGCTAAGTTTTATACTTGTGAATCTGTCTGGTGCTCCTCATTTGAACTGTGTTTGTATTAGTATGTGTATATACAGATATATTTATGTGTTAATATGTGTATATACATATATATTTATGTGTTAGTATGTGTATATACATATATATTTATGTGTTAATATGTGTAAAGTATATACATATATATTTATGTGTTAGCATGTGTATATACATATAGATTTATGTGTTAGTATGTGTATATACATATATATATTTATGTGTTAATATGTGTATATACATATATATTTATGTGTTAATATGTGTATATACATATATATTTATTTGTTAATATGTGTATATACATATATATTTATTTGCTAGTATGTGTATATACATATATATTTATGTGTTAATATGTGTATATACATATATATTTATGTGTTAATATGTGTATATACATATATATTTATTTGTTAATATGTGTATATACATATATATTTATGTGTTAATATGTGTATATACATATATATTTATGTGTTAATATGCTTATATACATATATATTTATGTGATAATATGTGTATATACATATATATTTATGTGTTAATATGTGTATATACATATATATTTATATGTTAATATGCTTATATACATATATATTTATGTGTTAATATGTGTATATACATATATATTTATGTGTTAATATGTGTATATACATATATATTTATGTGTTAATATGTGTATATACATATATATTTATGTGTTAATATGCTTATATACATATATATTTATGTGTTAGTATGTGTATATACATATATATTTATGTGTTAATATGTGTAAAGTATATACATATATATTTATGTGTTAGCATGTGTATATACATATAGATTTATGTGTTAGTATGTGTATATACATATATATTTATGTGTTAATATGTGTATATACATATATATATTTATGTGTTAATATGCTTATATACATATATATGTATGTGTTAATATGTGTATATACATATATATTTATGTGTTAATATGTGTATATACATATATATTTATGTGTTAAAGGGACAGTCTAGGCCAAAATAAACTTTAATCATTCAGATAGGGCATGTCATTTTAAACAATTTTCCAATTTACTTTTATCACCAATTTTGCTTTGTTCTCTTGGCATTCTTAGTTGAAAGCTTAACCTAGGAGGTTCATATGCTAATTTCTTAGACCTTGAAGGCCACCTATTTTCAGAATGCATTTTAACAGTTTTTCACCACTAGAGGGTGTTAGTTCATGTTTTTCATATAGATAACACTGTGCTCGTGCACGTGAAGTTATCTGGGAGCAGGCACTGATTGGCTAAACTGCAAGTCTGTCAAAAGAACTGAAATAAAGGGGCAGTTTGCAGAGACTTAGATACAAGATAATCACAGAGGTTAAAAGTATATTAATATAACTGTGTTGGTTATGCAAAACTGGGAAATGGGTAATAAAGGGATTATCCATCTTTTAAAACAATAAAAATTCTGGTGTAGACTGTCCCTTTAATATGCTTATATACATATATATTTATGTGTTAATATGTGTATATACATATATATTTATGTGTTAATATGTGTATATACATATATATGTATATGTTAATATGCTTATATACATATATATTTATGTGTTAATATGTGTATATACATATATATTTATGTGTTAATATGTGTATATACATATATATTTGTGTTAATATGTGTATATACATATATATTTATGTGTTAATATGCTTATATACATATATATTTATGTGTTAATATGTGTATATACATATATATTTATGTGTTAATATGTGTATATACATATATATTTATGTGTTATTATGTGTATATACATATATATTTATTTGTTAATATGTGTATATACATATATATATTTATGTGTTATTATGTGTATATACATATATATTTATGTGTTAATAAGTGTATATACATATATATTTATGTGTTAATATGTGTATATACATATATATTTATGTGTTAATATGCTTATATACATATATATTTATGTGTTAATATGTGTATACACATATATATTTATGTGTTAATATGTGTAAAGTATATACATATATATTTATGTGTTAATATGTGTAAAGTATATACATATATATTTATGTGTTAATATGTGTAAAGTATATACATATATATTTATGTGTTAATATGTGTATATACATATATATTTATGTGTTAATATGTGTAAAGTATATGCATATATATTTATGTGTTAATATGTGTAAATTATATACATACATATTTATGTGTTAATATGTGTATATACATATATATTTATGTGTTAATATGTGTATATACATATATATTTATGTGTTAATATGCTTATAAACATATATATTTATGTGTTAATATGTGTAAAGTATATCCATATATATTTATGTGTTAATATGTGTAAAGTATATACATATATATTTATGTGTTAATATGTGTAAAGCATATACATATATATTTATGTGTTAATATGTGTAAAGTATATACATATATATTTATGTGTTAATATGTGTATATACACATAAATATATATGTATATATTCATATACATATACATTTTAAATTTGCTGCCCATTGCTGCACGACTTACCCACTGGGCTAGTTTCTGTTCGGTGTATGACGGCATAAAAATTAGGCTCCCATTGGAGCCTATCGGCTAGATTTGGAGTTTTGTCGGTAACGACCCGAAAAGCTAACGCCGGCTTTTTTCTGGCCGCACCATAAAAATAACTCTGGTATTGAGAGTCCACATAAAGGCTGCGTTAGGCTCCAAAAAAGGAGCGTAGAGCATATTTAACGCAGCTTCAACTCTCGATACCAGAGTTGCTTACGCAAGCGGCCAGCCTCAAAAACGTGCTCCTGCACGATTCCCCCATAGGAAACAATGGGGCTGTTTGAGCTGAAAAAAAACCTAACACCTGCAAAAAAGCCGCGTTCAGCTCCTAACGCAGCCCCATTGTTTGCTATGCGGAAACACTTCCTACGTCTGCACCTAACACTCTAACATATACCCCCAGTCTAAACACCCCTAACCTTACACTTATTAACCCCTATTCTGCCGCCCCCGCTATCGCTGACCCCTGCATATTATTCTTAACCCCTAATCTGCCGCTCCGTAAACCGCCGCTACTTACATTATCCCTATGTACCCCTAATCTGCTGCCCTAACATCGCCGACCCCTATATTATATTTATTAACCCCTAATTTGCCCCCCACAACGTCGCCTCCACCTGCCTACACTTATTAACCCCTAATCTGCCGAGCGGACCTGAGCGCTACTATAATAAAGTTATTAACCCCTAATCCGCCTCACTAACCCTATAATAAATAGTATTAACCCCTAATCTGCCCTCCCTAACATCGCCGACACCTAACTTCAATTATTAACCCCTAATCTGCCGACCGGAGCTCACCGCTATTCTAATAAATGTATTAACCCCTAAAGCTAAGTCAAACCCTAACACTAACACCCCCCTAAGTTAAATATAATTTACATCTAACGAAATTAATTATCTCTTATTAAATAAATTATTCCTATTTAAAGCTAAATACTTACCTGTAAAATAAATCCTAATATAGCTACAATATAAATTATAATTACATTGTAGCTATTTTAGGATTAATATTTATTTTACAGGCAACTTTGTAATTATTTTAACCATGTACAATAGCTATTAAATAGTTAAGAACTATTTAATAGTTACCTAGCTAAAATAATTACAAAATTACCTGTAAAATAAATCCTAACCTAAGTTAGAATTAAACCTAACACTATACTATCATTAAATTAATTAAATAAAATACCTACAATTACCTACAATTAAACCTAACACTATACTATCAATACATTAATTAAATACAATATCTACAAATAACTACAATGAAATAAACTAACTAAAGTACAAAAAATAAAAAAAATATTTACAAACATAAGAAAAATATTACAACAATTTTAAACTAATTACACCTACTCTAAGCCCCCTAATAAAATAACAAAGACCCCCAAAATAAAAAATGCCCTACCCTATTCTAAATTACTAAAGTTCAAAGCTCTTTTACCTTACCAGCCCTGAACAGGGCCCTTTACGGGGCATGCCCCAAGAAGTTCAGCTCTTTTGCCTGTAAAAAAAAACATACAATAACCCCCCCAACATTACAACCCACCACCCACATACCCCTAATCTAACCCAAACCCCCCCTTAAATAAACCTAACACTAAGCCCCTGAAGATCATCCTACCTTGTCTTCACCTCACCAGGTATCACTGATCCGTCCTGGCTCCAAAATCTTCATCCAACCCAAGCGGGGGCTGGCGATCCATCATCCGGTGGCTGAAGAGGTCCAGAAGAGGCTCCAAAGTCTTCATCCTATCCGGGAAGAAGAGGCGATCCGGACCGGCAACCATCTTGATCCAAGCGGCATCTTCTATCAGAATCAAGTTCAATCCGATTGGCTGATCCAATCAGCCAATCAGATTGAACTTGATTCTGATTGGCTGATTCCATCAGCCAATCAGAATATTCCTACCTTAATTCCAATTGGCTGATAGAATCCTATCAGCCAATCGGAATTCGAGGGACGCCATCTTGGATGACGTCCCTTAAAGGAACCGTCATTCTTCAGTTGGACGTCGCCGGAAGAAGATGGGTCCGCGGTGGAGGTCTTCAGGTTGGAGCCGGTCGTCATCGGATGAAGATAGAAGATGCCACTTGGATCAAGATGGTTGCCGGTCCGGATCGCCTCTTCTTCCCGGATAGGATGAAGACTTTGGAGCCTCTTCTGGACCTCTTCAGCCACTGGATGATGGATCGCCAGCCCCCGCTTGGGTTGGATGAAGATTTTGGAGCCAGGACGGATCGGTGATACCTGGTGAGGTGAAGACAAGGTAGGATGATCTTCAGGGGCTTAGTGTTAGGTTTATTTAAGGGGGGTTTGGGTTAGATTAGGGGTATGTGGGTGGTGGGTTGTAATGTTGGGGGGGGTATTGTATGTGTTTTTTTTACAGGCAAAAGAGCTGAACTTCTTGGGGCATGCCCCGCAAAGGGCCCTGTTCAGGGCTGGTAAGGTAAAAGAGCTTTGAACTTTAGTAATTTAGAATAGGGTAGGGCATTTTTTATTTTGGGGGTCTTTGTTATTTTATTTGGGAGCTTAGAGTAGGTGTAATTAGTTTAAAATTGTTGTAATATTTTTCTTATGTTTGTAAATATTTTTTATTTTTTGTAACTTAGTTCATTTTTATTTTTTGTACTTTAGTTAGTTTATTTCATTGTAGTTATTTGTAGATATTGTATTTAATTAATGTATTGATAGTGTAGTGTTAGGTTTAATTGTAGGTAATTGTAGGTATTTTATTTAATTAATTTAATGATAGTATAGTGTTAGGTTTAATTCTAACTTAGGTTAGGATTTATTTTACAGGTAATTTTGTAATTATTTTAACTAGGTAACTATTAAATAGTTCTTAACTATTTAATAGCTATTGTGCATGGTTAAAATAATTACAAAGTTGCCTGTAAAATATATATTAATCCTAAAATAGCTACAATGTAATTATAATTTATATTGTAGCTATATTAGGATTTATTTTACAGGTACGTATTTAGCTTTAAATAGGAATAATTTATATAATAAGAGATAATTAATTTCGTTAGATGTAAATTATATTTAACTTAGGGGGTGTTAGTGTTAGGGTTAGACTTAGCTTTAGGGGTTAATACATTTATTAGAATAGCGGTGAGCTCCGGTCGGCAGATTAGGGGTTAATAATTGAAGTTAGGTGTCGGCGATGTTAGGGAGGGCAGATTAGGGGTTAATACTATTTATTATAGGGTTAGTGAGGCGGATTAGGGGTTAATAACTTTATTATAGTAGCAGTGCGGTCCGCTCGGCAGATTAGGGGTTAATAAGTGTAGGCAGGTGGAGGCGACGTTGAGGGGGGCAGATTAGGGGTTAATAAATATAATATAGGGGTCGGCGGTGTTAGGGGCAGCAGATTAGGGGTACATAGCTATAATGTAGGTGGCGGCGCTTTGTGGTCGGCAGATTAGGGGTTAATTATTGTAGGTAGCTGGCGGCGACGTTGTGGGGGGCAGATTAGGGGTTAATAAATATAATACAGGGGTCGGCGGTGTAAGGGGCAGCAGATTAGGGGTACATAAGTATAACGTAGGTGGCGGTCGGCAGATTAGGGTTTAAAAAAGTGGCGGCGATGTGGGGGGGCCTCGGTTTAGGGGTACATAGGTAGTTTATGGGTGTTAGTGTACTTTAGAGTACAGTAGTTAAGAGCTTTATGAACCGGCGTTAGCCCAAAAAGCTCTTAACTACTGACTTTTTTCTGCGGCTGGAGTTTTTTCGTTAGATTTCTAACGCTCACTTCAGACACGACTCTAAATACCGGAGTTAGAAAGATCCCATTGAAAAGATAGGATACGCAATTGACGTAAGGGGATCTGCGGTATGGAAAAGTCGCGGCTGAAAAGTGAGCGTTAGACCCTTTTTTGAGTGACTCCAAATACCGGAGTTAGCCTAAAACCAGCGTTAGGAGTCTCTAACGCTGGTTTTCACGGCTAACGCCAAACTCCAAATCTAGGCCTATGGAAGCATGCTCTTGTGAGTGATAAGCGTGCGCTGGTATTACTGAGTGAAGCGCAAATATCGTGCTCGCAATTTTGGGGGATGAAAATAATGGTATCTTTAGAAAGTCCATTTAATGTCGAGAGAAACGGTATATAATATGTGTGGATACAGTAAATGAGTAAGAGGAAAATTACAGCTAAACACAAACACCGCAGAAATGTAATAACAGCCCTTGTCCTTAAAGGGACATGAAACCCAAATTTATTCTTTCATGATTTAGATAGAGAATACAATTTCAAACAACTTTCCAATTTACGTCTATTATTTAATTTGCTTCCTTCTCTTGTTATCCTTTGCTGAAAGGTTTATCTAGGTAAGTCCAGGAGCAGCAGTGAACCTAGGTTCTAGCTGTTTATTGGTAGCTGCATATGTATACCGATTGTCATTGGCTCACCCATATGTTCAGTTAGAAAACAATAGTGCATTGCTGCTCCTTCAACAAATGATACCAAGATAATGAAACAGATTAGATAATAGAAGTAAATGAGAAAGTTGCTATCATCAGGTTGTGTGGAATAGTTAAGCTATAGATATTGCAACAACTATTAAAGGGACACTGAACCCAAATATTTTTTTTTCGTGATTCAGATAGAGCATGACATTTTAAGCAACTTTCTAATTTACTCCTATGATCAAAGAGTACTGAACCAAAAAAAAAAAAAAAAAGCTTAGATGCCTTCTTTTTCAAATAAAGATAGCAAGAGAACAAAGAAAATGTGATAATAGGAGTAAATTAGAAAGTTGCTTAAAATTGCATGCTCTATCTGAATCACGAAAGAAAAAATGTGGGTTCAGTGTCCCTTTAAGCATTGGTTGTTCTAGCCAATACTATAGGTTGTTACACATGTGCTGCATAAGTGTATAGAGGTCATGTACACTGTATCTGTGTTAGTATTTTGCATAGGTACCACAATATAAATAGAGTACCTTGCATTCAATCTTCAGTGTGTGGCTGCAACCGCATGTAGAGGAAGGTCCACGCCGGTCCTGCTCTGCAGCCACTGGTTCAGGAACTGTGAGTACCTATTTCGGGGTCAGACTTATGTTTTTTTTAAGTTGGGGTTTTTTTTTAAGATTTTTTTGTATTTTTTAATGGGCAGCAAAAGAGCTGATTGCCCTTTTAAGGGCAATGCCCATACAAATGCCCCTTTAGTTTTTTTTTACTTAATTTTATTTTATTTGGGGGGGTTGGTTGGGTGGAGGCTTAACTGTTAGGGGGTAATTAGTACTTTATTTAGGTTAAAGGAGCTGATCGCTTTAGGGCAATGCCCTACAAAAGGCCCTTTTAAGTGCTATTGGTAGTTTAGTGTTAGTGGGGGGGGGTTTAGATTGCTTTTTTTTTATTTTAATGGGCTGTAAAAGAGCGTATTGCCCTTTTAAGAGCAATGCCCATGCAAATGCCCCTTTAGGTTTTTTTAGACTTAGTTTTTTTTTTATTTTGAGGGGTTGGTTGGGTGGGGAGTTTAACTGTTAAGGAGTATGGGTAGCTTAGGTTTTTTTTTAGACTTAGATTTTTTGTTTTGGGGGATTGTGTGGGTGGAGGGTTACTTTTAAAAGTAAGTAATACTTAAAAGTAAGGGGTAATAAGTACTTTATTTAGGTTAAAGGAGCTGATCGCTTTAGGGCAATGCCCTACAAAAGGCCCGTTTAAGGGCTATTGGTAGTTTGGTGTTAGTGGGGGTTTTTTTAGATTAGGTTTTTTTTTTATTTTAATAGGCTGTAAAAGAGCTTATTGCCCTTTTAAAGGCAATGCCCATGCAAATTATTATTATTATTATTATCGGTTATTTGTAGAGCACCAACAGATTCCGCAGCACTATAAACAAATGCGGAGTACAACAAAATAGTTATAGGGATCAAAAGGGTAGAGGGCCCTGCCAAGAGTTGCACTGTTGTAGTCAGCTCTTAAGTAGGTGATCTACAAACAGCTGGACTCTTAGGCTTACATGCTAAGGGGTTTCAGGGGATAGCAATGGAGGAGAGGAACTGGTATAAAGAAAGGTTAGTGTAGGTTGTATGCATCCCTGAACAGTAGAGTTTTTTGGGAGTGCTTGAAGCTTTCAAAACTAGGGGAGAGTCTTGTGGAGCAAGGAAGAGAGTTCCGCAAGATGGGAGCCAGTCTGGAGGAGTCCTGTAAATGGTGTGTGATGAGGTAACAAGAGAGGAGGAGAGTAGGAGGTCATGAGCAGAGCGAAGGGGACGTGAGGGAGAGTATCTGGAGACAAGGTCTGAGATATAGGGGGGAGCAGTGCAGTTGAGGGCTTTGTATGTCAGAGTGAGAATTTTGTGTTTGAGCCTAGAGGCAAAAGGAAGCCAGTGAAGGGATTGGCAGAGAGGTTCAGCAGATGGAGAGTGATGTGTAAGGAAGATGAGTCTGGCAGAGGCATTCATTATGGATTGTAAAGGAGCTAGGCGGCAGGTGGGGAGACCAGAGATGACAGAGTTGCAGTAATTGAGGCGGGAAAGAATGAGAGAGTGGATTAAAATCTTAGTTGTGTCTTGTGTAAGGAAGTGTCTAATTTTAGAGATGTTTTTAAGGTGGAAGCGGCAGGCTATAGCCAAGGACTGAATCTGAGCAGTGAAAGAAAGATCTGAGTCAAATGTGACCCCGAGACATCGGGCATGCGGGTTAGGGGTAATGATGGAGTTGTCGACAGTTATAGAGAGATTGGGGGTGGAGATTTTGGAAGAAGGGGGGAAAATGAGGAGCTCAGTTTTGGAGATATTTAGCTTGAGGTAGTGAGAGGACATCCAGGAAGAGATGTGAGAAAGACAGTTAGTGACACGGATTAGCAAGGAAGAAGGTTTGGTGCAGAGAAGTAGATTTGGGTGTCGTCGGCATACAAATGATATTGGAAACCGTGGGACTTTATTAGGGAACCTAGTGATGACGTGTAGATTGAGAAGAGAAGGGGACCAAGGACAGAGCCTTGCGGTACTCCAACAGAAAGTGGTGATGGGGCAGAGGAGGTCCCAGAGGCTATATTAAAGGTACGGCTTGACAGGTAGGAAGAGAGCCACGAGAGGGCTGTGTCACAGATGCCGAAGGATTGTAGGGTTTGGAGCAAAAGAGGGTGGTCAACAGTGTCAAAGGCTGCGGACAGATCAAGGAGGATAAGCAGAGAGAAGTGGCCTTTTGATTTTGCTGTAAGTAGGTCATTGGTAACCTTAACAATTGCTGTCTCTGTGGAGTGATGGGGATGAAATCCAAATTGCAGTGGGTCAAGAAGGGAATTTAATATAAGGAAATGGGATAGGCGTGCATATACTAGATTTTCAAGAAGCTTTGAGGCAAGAGGGAGGAGGGAAATAGGGCGGTAGTTGGATGGGAAGGTAGAATCAAGGGAAAGTTTTTTGAGGATAGGTGTGACCAGTGCATGTTTCATCGAATAGGGAAATATACCGGTGCTGAGGGAGAGGTTGAAAATGTGTAGGGGTAAGGGTAGCAGAGAGGGAGGGGAGTAGCTGTGAGGGGATAGGGTCAAGGGGACAGGTAGTGAGGTGAGAGCACAGTATAAGTGGAGAAACGTCCTCCTGAGTAACAGGGGAGACTGAGCTAAGTTTAAGGTTATGTGGGTTGTGGTCGATTGAGAACATTTGAGGGGGTGAGAGGATGGAATTATTTTGAGAGCTGATTTCATTTCTGATGGAGTCTATTTTGTTATTGAAGTGGCTGTCAAAGTCTTGAGCTGACAGGGAAGTTGTATTAGGAGGTGGGGAGGGCGGAGAAGAGTATTGAAAGTGGATAACAGATGTTTTGGGTTTGAAGAAAGATTAGAGATAAGAGTAGAGAAGTAGTGTTGCTTATGGAGATTAAGGGCAGAATAGTAGGAGTTCAAGATGAATTTGTAATGAAGAAAATCAGCTGAACTCTGAGATTTTCTCCAGTGCCACTCAGCAGTATGGGAACATCAGCGTAGGTACTGTGTCAGAGGAGTATGCCAAGGCTGAGGATGATTGTGTAATTTCTGAGCTATCGTAAGATGGGCGAGATTGTCAAGGACGGATATAAGGGTGGAATTGTAGTGGCAGATAGATTGTTCAGGGCAGGAAAAGGAGGAGAAGGATGAGAGGAGAGGTTTGAGGGAATTAGCAAGCTGTTGCTGATCTAATGATATAATGCTTCTGTGAAGTTTGGTGTGAGGAGTAGAAGGAGGAAGAGTTGTATGGAGGGATGATATGTTGCAAGTAAGGAGGTGGTGGTTAGAAAGAGGAAAGGGGAAGTTTGTGAAGTTTGAGAGAGTGCATTGATAGCTAAAGATCAGGTCAAAAGAGTGACCGTCTTTGTGAGTGGGAGAATCAGTCCATTCTGACAGACCGAAAGAGAAAGTGAGTTGCAGAATTGCAGAAGTTGTTTTGCAGAGGAGGCAGTGGGATTGTCAAGAGGGGTGTTGAAGTCGCCAAGAATGAGGGCAGGGGTGTCTAAGGAAAGGAAATAAGGTAGCCAGGCAGCCAAGTGATCTAGAAATTGAGTTGAGGAGCCAGGGGGTCGGTATATGACTGCAACACGTACAGAGAGAGGAGAGAATAAGCTAATCATGTGGGTTTTGAATGAGGGAAATGTGAGGGAAGAGATGGTATGTATTTGTTGAAAGGTGCAGTGAGAGGAAAGTAAAATACCTACACCACCTCCTTGTCTATTTCCAGACCTAGGAGTGTGGCTGAAGTGGAGACCCCCATGTGACAGAGCAGCAGTGGATGCTGTGTCTAGAGGAGAGAGCCAGATTTCTGTTTGGACCAGAAAGTTGAGGGAGCAGGAGATAAAGAGGTCATGTATAGAAGTGAGCTTGTTGCAAACAGAGCGAGAGTTCCAGAGTGTGCAAGTGAAAGGGGTAGTGGCTTTTGATGAAAGAGGAATGTGAGTAAGGTTTGCAGAGTTTTGTTTTCTGAGTCTATGGAACGGTACACATGGATGTGCATGTCTAGGCAGTTGTTGGGGACCAGGATTAGGAGAAATGTCACCAGCAGTTAGTAAAAGCAAGAGGGACAGTGACATGAGATTAGATACAGATTTGCAGTAATGAGACTGCTTTTGAGACGAGGTGCAGGGGGGAGAGAGAGTGTTTAGGAATAGGTAAAGTTCATGAGTACAAAAGTAAGGTGAGTTTAAGAGAGATGGGCTAAGGAACTGTGCAGGTGGAGAGGGAGAAGGACTAATTGAATAATGTAGTTTGTTATAGAGACAAGAGGCAACAAAAAGGAATATGAAGAGATTGAGCATTTTTACAAAAGTGGGAACCAGTTAAACACATAAAACACAGTATTACAGTGGTAAGTGCATGTGGAAACAATAAGGTAAATTAAATATAATATTACAAAAGTACTTGCCTTGTGTTTTATGCCTTGCCCAATCCTTTTTCAATTCTTTTTAATTCTATATATTCTATATATTGTATAAAATGTTCACTTAATTCTTGTATATAACGCCTCACTTATAAAATGTTCACTTAATTCTTGTATAATTATATTGTTAATGCCTCACTTATAAAATGTTCACTTAATTCTTGTATAATTATATTGTTAATGCCTCACTTATAAAATGTTCACTTAATTCTTGTATAATTCTATTGTTAATGCCTCACTTATAAAATGTTCACTTTGAAAATGTGAACATATGTTGTTGTAGCAATGCGCAGCCCAGTGCAATGCACATCCCAAACTAGTATAACAAATATGCAGGCAGGGCAGTCAGCTGAGTCCACTCAATTTAGTTGATTGCTAATCAAAGACAATTTTAAAGGCCAATATGAAAGTTAGATTCTGGTCTGGTCAGGGTGAGATGTTAAGTAAACAGACAAAATGTGGAGGAGGTTAAAGCTATGGCATAAGACAGCTATAAATTTTAGAATAATAGCAAGTATTGATAGGACTGAACATCACATGGCAATTAGCTAAACATTAGAAGTAAGGCATTGGATAACATTACAACAAATGCAGGACTAAATTAACACCTAAAATAATTTGCTCAATATACACATACACATACCAGAAGAGAGTTACAGGAGAGGAAAAAACACCAGAGTGCAGTGAATAGTTTGCAGATTGACAGGGACTCTATACACATACCAAAAGAGAGTTACAGGAGAGAAAAAAACACCAAAGTGCAGTGAATAGTATGCAGATTGACAGGGAATCTATTCATGTACCAGAAGAGAGTTGCAGGAGAGGAAAAAATACCAGAGTGCAGTGAATAGTGTGCAGATTGACAGGGAATCTATTCACACACCAGAAGAGAGTTGCAGGAGAGGAAAAAACACCAGAGTGCAGTGAATAGTGTGCAGATTGACAGGGAATCTATTTACGTACCAGAAGAGAGTTGCAGGAGAGGAAAAAACTCCAGAGTGCAGTGAATAGTGTGCAGATTGACAGGGAATCTATTCACATACCAGAAGAGAGTTGCAAATGCCCCTTTAGGTTTTTTTAGACTTATTTTTTTTTTCGGGGGTTGGTTGGGTGGGGGGGTTTAACTGTTAGGGCGTATGGGTAGCTTAGGTTTTTTTTTAGACTTAGATTTTTTGTTTTGGGGCGTTGTGTGCATGGGGCGGTTACTTTTAAGGGTTCATTAGTACTTTATTTAGGTTAAAGGAGCTGATCGCTTTAGGGCAATGCCCTACAAAAGGCCCTTTTAATGGCTATTGGTAGTTTAGTGTTAGCGTTTTTTTTTTAGATTAGGGCTTTTTTATTTCAATGGGCTGCAAAACAGCTGATTGCCCTTTTAACCCCTTAAGGACCAGGCATTTCAGACAAAAATTCCCTAAACGACCAGAGCACTTTTAGCATTTTTGCCATCACTACAGAGATAGAGCTTTTTTAATATTTACCGATCAAAACTATATATATTTTTTTTAGCAGACCTAGGCCCATTTTTGGTATATTTCATGCCACCATTTAACCACCAAATGCGATCAAATAAAAAAAAAAAAAACGTTAACTTTTTCACAATTTTAGGTTTCTCACTGAAATTATTTACTTAGCTTGTGCAATTATGGCACAAATGGTTGTAAATGCTTCTCTGGGATCTCCTTTGTTCAGAACTAGCAGATATATATGCTTTGGCATTGCTTTTTGGTAATTAGAAGGCCACTAAATGCCGCTGCACACCACACTTGTATAATGCAGAACAGTGAAGGGGTTAATTAGGTAGCTTGTAGGGTTAATTTTAGCTTTAGTGTAGAGATCAGCCTCCCACCTTAAACATCCCACCCCCCTGATCCCTCCTTGACCCCCCTCAAACATTACTATTTCCTCCCCCACCTTACAATTGTCACCACCATCTTAAGTACTGGTAGAAAGTCTGGTCATTAAGGGGTTAAAGGCAATGCCCATACAAATGCCCCTTAAGGTTTTTTTAGACTTAGATTTTTATTTTGGGGGGTTGGTTGGGTGGGGGGTTTAACTGTTAGGGGATACTTGGTACATTTTTTTAGGTAAAACAGCTGTTTAACTTTGGGTAATTCCCTATGAAAAGCCCTTTTAAGGGCTATTGGTAGTTTAGTTTAGATTAGGGGTTGTTTTTATTTTGGGGGGCTTTTTTATAATAGGGGTATTAGATTACGTTTAATTTTTTATTTTTAATAATTTTGTTTATTTTTTTCTGTAATTTTAGACTTTTTCATTTTTTGTAATTTTAGATTTATTTAATGTAATCTTAGTTAAATAGGTTAATTAGGTTTATTTTGATGTGGGGGGTTTTGCGGTTTAGGGGTTAATAGGTTAATTAGGTTTATTGTGATGTGGGGTGTTTGTGTATTAGGGGTTAATATTTTAATTATGTTATTTGTATTGGTGTTTAATTTGTGGATTAGGGGTTAATTACTTTATTTTGTGATGTGGGGGTTGGCGGTTTAGGTGTTAATATTTCTTGAGGACACTTAGGTGTTTTTGTGAATACTTTGTGCGGGCGGTTAGGTTATTTTATTATTTCGTGCAGGCGGATAGGTTTTTTTGTTATTTTGTGCGGACGGTTACGTGTTACTATTTCGGGCGGGTGCTTAGGTTTTTTTTAATGCTTCATGCGGGCGCTTAGGTGTTTTTTTCTTAATGCTTTGTGTGGAGGCTTAGGTGTTTTTTTCTTAATGCTGCGTTTGGCTACGGCGCACTGAATCCAGGTGGATTCCGAAAATGGCAGGGTGGATTCTTCCACCACCCTGCCATTTTCAGAATCCACCTGGATAGAGCTAACACTGCATAAAGGTGGATTCTTTTGGTTGCGTGCGCAGCCAGCATTCTTTTGGATGCATGTGCAACTGACGACGGGGACAGACGCGTTACAAATGCAATTATAGTATAGATATAAGTGCTTTGGATCCCTTTGCATTCAAGTAGCTGAAAACATGAAAAATCATATTTATGCAATATTCATATTTAATGTAGTCTTTAGTTGTGTATGTAATGTATGTATTGTAAGTATTTTTAAATATATTTTATATATAAATCTGTATATATCAATACCTATATATAATCATATATATTTATATATAGGACCCCAAGCCTACGTTTTGTACCAAAGCATTCCTAAAATTGATGATATACTGTATGTGCCTTTTTCATGTGCTCAATAGTTACTATATGGCTTTACACATTTACCTATACATGTATGTTTATATTTGCTCTTAATACTTTGGTACAAGACGTATAGTCGGGTTATTAAGACAAATGTAGTTTGACAATGGTGGTTATACTGCAGATAGCATTCTTGGTAACAAACATCAACAAACATTAACTAATATGGTTGATTCAGTCCCGGTATACAACCACACTCCCAGTGAAGTGCCACACATATCCAGTTCAGGGTCGCTACACACACAACCGTGATTATGCCAAGATTTGGCAAATTAATGACAGAATGCAATTGAGTATCTGTATATATTTTTTTCTGTTTTTAAGTGATTTTTTTTCTGATATAACATTGTATTGAGGTTTAATACTTACTGTATACAGAACTGCTTGACATAGCGTAGCAGGGCACAATGCAACACTCTACCAACTGAATACATAGGAGGGACATAGTAAAACCTGATTGGCCAGAATTGGTTTCTATGACTACTTGTCACATATAAGTCGCCCTGATTAGCACTACACATAATGCCTACACTAGCTTTGTGCAATATCGCATGATTGTTGAGACACACTGTGATGTAATACTACACACATATAAGGGCATGCAGGGTCTGTGATTTTTGTAACCCAGTGAGATATATGATAGACATTATAAGAATGCCCTTAAACGTATAGCACAGAATTAGCAAATAACTGTAACATCGGGTGGTAACCATGGTTACACAACAAACAAAGGAGGTACGCATAGTGGGCTGCACTTCATCTTACGATGACAGTAATTCATCCGGAGCTTTACATATTCATGGATAAGGGTGACACCAGTAAGATACTTAACATTTATTTGTCATGCACAATCTTGTTGATATATTATTTTTTTGTTTATACAATGTTTTAAGTAAGCTGTATAGAACATTGTTTAGTGGCACACCACCGGAAGTGACGGATGTACACTTCCGTTTTCACGAGACAGTGGAACTCAGGCTAGCATTCCAATACAGTTTGTTGCCACTTGTATAGGAATGAGGTATGCACTGTGTTAGATGTATTTTGATCACTACATAAGAGTGCTTTACACTTGTGTTTGTCATGCTGATGAAGGGGATTTGTGAAAGACCTGTGAGTGCAATTGTTTGTTACTATATTGAGCCATATTTTTGCACCCAGGCAGCTGGCATCTGCTGGGTTGGTCTGTAGACTGGATTACTATATATGTATATATAAATAAAGTCCAGACAAAAGGATGCACTTTCCAGGATTTGTAAATAAGTCACCTTTATTCCTTGTGACGTTTCAGGGTTTCACCCCCTTACTCAGACAGAAAATATTGTGACACAAATTGTGTCTGAGGAAGGGGGTGAAACCCCGAAACGTCACAAGGAATAAAGGTGACTTATTTACAAATCCTGGAGGGTGCATCCTTATGTCTGGACTTTATACAATTGTTTCGAAACATCCTGGGTGGCTGAGATTTAATTGTGAGTGCTGGCCTTACTGATTTATCTATATATGTATAGATATATATTTTACAAAATAAATCATATATATACTGTATATATATATATATATATATATATATATATATATATATATATATATATATATATATATATATGTGAATTTATTAATAAATAGAACATATTCTGCTATGTGAAGAACATTGGAATTAGTTAGCACACTTAAGACAACGTGATTGGGTTTGCGTGACTTGCTGGGTGTTTTTTTTTTTTACACTTTTCATGCTCCATTGAAGTCTAAGGGGGAATACGTTAATGAGGTCACAATATTCCAAGTTTGGCTTTTTGCGCTCCTCAGGTTAGCGCTCATGCAAAAACGTTTTACTTACAAATTGTAATATGAGCGCTAACCGACGCACGCAAAAAGCTTATTTCTAGCAAAGTTAACAAACGATCGGGAGAGATAAATAACACTCCACTTGTAATCTAGCCCATAATATATTAATAGCAGAAATGCCCACTAACAGAATGCTAGAAAAGATAGGTGAAAGGGACACTGAACCCAAATGTTTTTCTTTCATGAGTCAGATAGAGCAGGCAATTTTAAGCAACTTTCTAATTTACTCCTATTATCAATTTTTCTTTGTTTTCTTGCTATCTTTATTTGAAAAAGAAGGCATTTAAGCTTTTTTTTGGTTCAGAACTCTGGACAGTACTTTTTTATTGGTGGATGAATTTATCCTCTAATCAGCAAGGACAACCCAGGTTGTTCACCAAAAATGGTCCGGCATCAAAACTTACATTCTTGCATTTCAAATAAAGATATCAAGAGAATGAAGAAAATGTGATAATAGGAGTAAATTAGAAAGTTGCTTAAAATTGCATGCTCTATCTGAATCACAAAAGAAAAAAATTGGGTTCAGTGTCCCTTTAAGTATATCTCTATGAATTTAATCTAACTCTGCTTTGTCAAACTTTTTTTTGATGTTTGGACTTGTGAAAAGGCAAAACATTTATTTTGAATAAATCTTTATGAATGAATATTCAGAAAAAATATTTTTTCAAATTTTCATCTGCTGCAGTATTCGGTATTCGTTAAATTTAAAGTGAAACAAACACTGAATAATCTAGGTAGATTTACACCTGTAGCCTTATACTTACCTATAGCGCAGGCCTCCTATTAACATAGCCTGGAGTTTTGTGAAGACGTTTCGAGATTAGCATGGCTCTCCAACATGCTGCAGGTAAGTATTTAACCATTTCAAGCTAATTTAAAGGAAACAAATGAATACTAATTAATTTTTTAGTATTTATATGTTTGCTTTAAAGTGCCATAAAACATTTTAAATAATGTGCATATTATAAAAGGGTCAACTGAGGTAATAAGCTTATAAGTATTTTAATACATTTTCCAATCTGCAAAATTACTTACACTTTACTTTTGCCAAGCGTAGCCTGCTCCACCCAACTTATCAGTGTCTTACTCCAAATCCTGAGGTATCATATAACAAAGTGTGCAGGTGAAGATAATTACTTATGCAAGTAAGGGGGTTGAAGAGGGACAACATATACTGCTATTGTTTGTTGCCAAGAGGCTTGGGGATGATGTCACATGCTTTTTGAAAGCTTTAGCATTATACTGTGCACTACTTTAGTCACGTGGCATGTGACTCTGCCCCCTACCATGCACGTGCACGAGTGCATTCTGCCATAGCTATGGCCACAATAGCATCCTTCACATATGGAAATATGGGGAGCTTGTTGCAAACAAAACTTTGCCTGAATTAAAGGGGTTAATGGGGGTTAAAAAAGAAACTATTTTGCAGGTTTAGAATCTGCTGATTGACCACCAATATGAACCAAAGAAAGATAAGGTTGCACAGGATAACACATTAAACCAAGCGTTTATTAAAGAGGTGGTAAAGACACCGGGACTGCCTTCACTAAATTCACAATATTATATACCAGATAAAATGTAAAGCAGATGATAGTACGTCACAATTACATAGATATCAACCATACCCCCTACATGCTAGCATGTATTAAAGCTGGCCAGCAAACAATCCGTGTGGTAATCCGGGCTCTTAGTGTAATAAACACACTCCAGTAAACAGAAACAGGTACTGTCCCTTTACTCTGCTACTATCTGGGCACTTGAGTGTAAATACAAGCTCAGGTAGCAGGATGTAAGTCCGGTCTCCTAAGAATAAAGCAGGACTGAAAAAGAATTCCCGCTGGACAGCGTAATCAAAACACAATGCTGATGGGATAATAGCAGTTGCAAGACTTAAACCACACGGCTTACCTTCAACTTCCTAGATTCATGAGGTGAATGCCATTCTGCTGCAATTTACCTCCATGATCCTATATTCCTGTGATCCTGATGCTGATGCAGGTCTTCATTTGCTAAGCTCCGGTAGAGGTGGATGTTGTGAACAGGTACAATCAGAGCTGCTTCACCTGATGGCGTTCTCCACACTGCAAAGTTACCATCCAAACATTACGCGTTTCGCCCCTCCCCTTTCTGGGTTGGAGTTGAGGCTTCGTCAGATGTATGATGTCACCAAAAATAGTGGTCTTTAAATACCAATTCTGTTACATTGTTACACATCCCTTATTATTATATCTTAAAGGGACCCAACACCATTCTGACCTTTATCTGGTAATCCATGTTCTACCTTTACATACATTATAAAGCACTTAAGAAGTGACACCAATACGTGGCCTAACTATTTACATTGATGATAACAGCATATTAGTATTATACACATTTAAAACCAATATAGCCATGGGGCATTTGCGCACCTGATGCCACATATCATATATTCCACAAGACTTGTATATACACTTTACATTATTATTCATATTTAAACCAAGGATTCACAAAAAGCAGGCATATTCTATTTTTTCATTGAGGCCTATGGGGGACAATGTATTAAGTCTATACATCCAGTGTGACTCATGCTGGAGTAATATATGATCAATATTGCCCCCTCTCCTCTTGGGCCTAATATGTTCAATTCCTAGCACTTTTAATTGGGTAAAGTCAGAGTTGTGGAGCATTTGGAAGTGTCTGGCCACCGGACTGTCTTGGTCATTGTCCTTAATGCTATCCCTATGCTCCCTAACTTTGTCTTTCAGTTCACGTGTCTTCTTCCCAAAATTGCACAAGAGCATGAAGAACCATGCAGGATGCCCCATAGTGTCTGACATGGGTGGACCCACGGAATGGGTTAATAGATACATTGATTTCTATCTACAACCCTTCCTTACTGAATTGTCCTCTCATGTGCAGGATACTGGGGACGTCCTGAGGAGACTGGATAAAGTAACAATTGATTCAGATATGCTTCTTACGCTGGATGTGAAGTCACTGTACACCTCGATCCCACACACAAACACCATCTTAGTACTTAAATTATTAGAACTTGTTTTGACCAACAATATATTTATGTTTGATGGTAAACACTACAGACAATTGCGAGTTACAGCCATGGGGGCGGCATGCGCCCCCACCTATGCCTGTTTACATCTTGGCGTTTTGGAAACATTGGATGTTTTCCAGGGTTTGGACCAATGGGTGGAGGTGCATGTCGCCCTATGGCTGAGATTTGTGGATGATATTTTGGTGCTGTGGAAAGGTGATATTGACAATCGTACAATGTTATATATGTGTATCTTGCAGCGCCAAGATGTCAACCATACAAGCTGTGCTCTTGTTGCGGAATCTCCTAACCAGATCCCAAAATATCAATATATAAAAAGTGCTTAGTGAGTACAGCGCTACAAAATCCCAATTACAAGGATTTGTGGCTAAAGATGGTGTCCACGATTGGTATAAATATATGTGACGAGTTGCTGATAATGCAAATAGCCTAAAGGTCTAAGTGCATGGGTATTATAATATATATATATATACGAACAATAACAACTTATAATAGATCAGATGCTCCTATATGTTAAGTTAAAAAACATTTATTTTACTGATAACATTCGACAATGTGTGTGTACATAAAATACATAAAAGTCCTTAAAAACACAGTTATATGACAGAATGTAAAAACAAATCTATGGTACCAATATGTGCACATAAAAATTGGGGGGTTCCAGAATACAGTCTTAGTACTGAAGAATGGTCATAAGATCCTATTTTATATCGACTTGGTAGAGTGTTCCAATAATATAATTTGGAGTTATCAGCGATTTTTTGGGAACATCTGTTACACCTTTGTTACAATTTTTATATATATCACTATTTTTAAGGATATATTTGACTATCACTAAGGTTCAAGATATTTTAATGGAGTTCTAAATACACACCTCAAGAAGAGGACCCACACAGTACAACCACACCTGTTTGGATATATGCTTTGGACACATTTAAGTCACAATAGACTTTTTTATTATCACTAATTTGGAGTTATCAGCGATTTTTTGGGAACATCTGTTACACCTTTGTTACAATTTTTATATATATCACTATTTTTAAGGATATATTTGACTATCACTAAGGTATTTTTTTGAAACACCTCATATATATATTTTTTCATTATATTTTTTTTCATTTTTTCACAGTTGTGATATCACACAGTTTGTATTTTTGATATTTTTTGATTTTTATATCTTTTTCGATAATTTTAATTTTTTCACATTTTAATTCACAAAACATTCTTGTATTTTTATTTTTATTGGAACACTCTACCAAGTCGATATAAAATAGGATCTTATGACCATTCTTCAGTACTAAGACTGTATTCTGGAACCCCCCAATTTTTATGTGCACATATTGGTACCATAGATTTGTTTTTACATTCTGTCATATAACTGTGTTTTTAAGGACTTTTATGTATTTTATGTACACACACATTGTCGAATGTTATCAGTAAAATAAATGTTTTTTAACTTAACATATAGGAGCATCTGATCTATTATAAGTTGTTATTGTTCGTATATATATATATATTATAATACCCATGCACTTAGACCTTTAGGCTATTTGCATTATCAGCAACTCGTCACATATATTTATACCAATCGTGGACACCATCTTTAGCCACAAATCCTTGTAATTGGGATTTTGTAGCGCTGTACTCACTAAGCACTTTTTATATATAGAAAGGTGATATTGAGTCAGCGGGTAAATTTGTAGAAAAGCTCAATAGCAATAACAGAAATCTTTTTTCGGACTTATCAGATTAGTGACAAGGAGGCCGCATTTCTTGATTTGAAGATTACCATAAACAATGGTATGTTACAAACCAAAGTTTATCGTAAAGAGACAGCAACCAATAGTCTGCTGCACACATCTAGTCATCACCCAGAAGCTCTTAAAATGGGATACCAGTGGTACAGTTTTTAAGATTAAAAAGGTGTTGTTCCACTGAGGCAGATTTTGAGAAACAGGCAGCAGAAATGGCCAAAAGGTTTTTTACAAAGGAGATATTCAAGAAGGCAGATATGCAAAGGCTGGACAAGGGCGAGACATACACCAAGAAGTCAGAAATAGTGAATTACAGACTCAAAAGAACCAAATTTGATTAATTACAAGATATAATTCCTACTGGAATAAACTACGGGGTATACTTAACAGACACTGGCATATATTGTCCAGTTACCGCTCTGTGGCAAGATACATATCTGAATATCCACTAATGACTGCCAAAAGGGCTCCAAGTATAAAAGAGAGGTTGGTGCACAGTGAATTTCAGAAGGAAATTCCCACAAATTGGCTAACTAAATCACAAGCAGTGAAAGGCTGTCAACCTTGTGGCCGTTGTGTGTATTGCAAATTTATTGAAAAATCATCCAATTTTTGCACTGAATTTTCAGATAAGACCTACTATATAAATGAACGAATTGTATGTAGTACTAAGAATGTGATTTACCTTCCACATTGCTCGTGTCCCTAATTCTACATTGGGAAGACGACACATGAACTGAAAGACAGAGATAGGGAGCATAGGGATAGCATTAAGGACAATGACCAAGACAGCCCAGTGGCCAGACACTTCCAAATGCTCCACAGCTCTGACATTACCCAATTAAAAGTGCTAGGAATTGAACATATTAGGCCCAAGAGGAGAGGGAGCAACATTGATCAAATATTACTCCAGCATGAGTCACACTGGATGTACAGACTTAATACATTGTCCCCCATAGGCCTCAATGAAAAAATAGAATATGCCTGCTTTTTGTGAATCCTTGGTTTAAATATGAATAATAATGTAAAGTGTATATACAAGTCTTGTGGAATATATGATATGTGGCATCAGGTGCGCAAATGCCTCATTACTATATTGGTTTTAAATGTGTATAATACTAATATGCTGTTATCATCAATGTAAATAGTTAGGCCACATATTGGTGTCTCCTCTTAAGTGATTTATAATGTATGTAAAGGTAGAACATGGATTACCAGATAAAGGTCACAATGGTGTTGGGTCCCTTTAAGATATAATAATAAGGGATGTATAACAATGTAAAAGAATTGGTATTTAAACACCACTAGTTGTGGTGACATCAGTGGAGGCTCCTCTATAGGAGCACTTGAGCACGTGAACCCCCTGACCCCTAATGAACAAAAAAAAGAGCGAGAAATAAAAAAAATTAAAAAATTAAATTTTTAAACCTTTTTTGCTGACTAAATAAAAAAAATCCTCCAGGCTCCACTGCAGTTTTGACTAAAAAACATTAAAATTGTCGTTTTTAATTCTTTAGGCTGAAAGTGGAATGGGCTTTTGCCTAATACTTCTATCTATCGCACATGCTGTGCAGTGTGATAGATAGAAGTATAGTCAAAAGCCCTTAACACTTTCAGCGTGCAGTGCCTGCAGCGCCACCTACAGGCCAGCCCATAGCCTTCCTAACTGCACAGCTCTTCGTGTACGAGTGAGAGCCATCTGTCACATCACACTCGCACACTAAGAGCTGTGTGTGTGGGAGGAGGAGCATTGTGGGCTTCAGTTCAGAGTCAGACTTCAGATAGTGAGGAGGTGCAGAGGAGAGCAGAGAAGCTGCTGGAACAGTTAGCTCCTGTCAGGTGAGGCATCAAATACTGTATATAACTGGTAAACTGTCTGCAGCAGTGTATAGAGTTTGCAAACTCAGTCTCAGGCAGAGAGAATGTGGGGGGAAGGGATTGCAGATTGTGTTTTGATTACTCTGTCCAGCTGGAAATTCTTTTTCAGTCCTGATTTATTCATAGGAGACCGGACTTACATCCTGCTACCAGAGCGTGTATTTACACTGAAGTGCCCGGATAGTAGCAGAGTAAAGGGACGGTACCTGTTTCTGTTTACCAGAGTGTGTTTATTACACTAAGAGCCCGGATTACCAAACGGATTGTTTGCTGGCCAGCTTTAATACATGCTAGCATGTAGGGGGTATGGTTGATATCTATGTAATTGTGACGTACTATCATCTGCTTTACATTTTATCTGGTATATAATATTGTGAATTTAGTGAAGGCAGTGAAAAGTTTTTCACAGTTAGACAGTGTTAGTTCATGTGTGTCATATAGATAACATTGTGCTCACTCCCGTGAAGCTATTTAGGAGTCTTCACTGATTGACTAAACTGCATGTCTGTCAAAAGCACTTAGATAAGGAGGCTGTCTGCAGAGGCTTAGATACAAGGTAATCACAGAGGTAAAAAGCATATTAATATAACTATGTTGGTTATGTAAAAACGGGGAATGGGTAATAAAGGGATTATAT
>NW_026511401.1:0-52500 GCF_027579735.1 Bombina bombina | reverse complement strand
AAATAAAAACTAAGCTAATAGGACGAAAACTATGATGAAAATCCATTGCAATTTTTGTCAACAAAGCAAAACACAAAGAAAATGTTAGAACTATTGCAGTCAGTGGTGGATCTAGAGGGGGGTCATTGGGGCAATTGCTAAGAAGGAACTGTACTGTTGCTGTAGGAAATTGCTTCACAGTGAATTGTTTTAAAATGAATCCAGTGCTGCAGGCAGTAACTTCAGCACCAGACCCATTTTACAATGTTGCAGAAAACAGAAAGGCTGTATCCATTACCTTAATAAAATCCCTTTATCATTGGAGAATGCGGATCAACAACAAACACAACGTTTCGGGGCGGTCCCCTTAATCACCCCGAAACGTTGTGTTTTTTGTTCATCCCCACGCTCCAATAATAAAGGGATTTTATTAAAGTAATGGATACAGCCTTTCTGTTTTCTGCTATATTATTTGTGGGCTTGGCAGTGACTCACGGCTGTGCCTAACCATCCTTGTATAAGTGCTGGTCTACCTTTTGTATTGCCCATTTTACAATGTTCCCTGTATTATGATTAAGCAGGAAGGGCAGGCTGCGGCTGCTTTTGAAAAGTCGCCAACTGCCAGTACTACGTGTACCACCGGCAACTGTACTATCCTGTATGCACTGTCACTATGCAGGGTGTTGCTAGGAACCAAAGTAAAGGGCTAATGATTCCCACCCAGCACCCATCTGGCCCTCAATCATCTTTGGGAAGATAACCGGCGTGACTATGCCAATCCTTGTTCCATATGCGCATATAAGCTGTGCTATGCGATTGCGGACAGGACAGTAGTGGGAACAGTTGAATGAGAGGGCTGAGTCGCTGCAGCACGGTTGGAATACAACAATTATTGACATTTGCTTGAGGGGAATCAGGGTGATAACGTCCCACAGTATGAGCTGTGAGGGAAGACAGACTTGAGAGAAACACTGGAATGTTGCTGGTATTGGGGGTGGGAGGTCAAGGCATAAAGTGTGGTCAGAAAGCTTGGAGGTGAGCACAAATCTTTGTGACAGAAAGAATTTTCTGACTTCAAGCATTAGCACAGCTGCCATTTTTTCCAGAAATTGGTCTAATTGATATTTGATTGTTTATACCTCTGCTGCATTTTGTTCTCCTCTTGCCTCTCAAAGTGCTTCTAAACTCCCTAATACCTTGCCTGTCCTACATAATTTCCCCCAGAAGCTGTAAAAAATATTAGAATATACTAGTAGAAAGTATTATTTATTTATTTTTATTTATTTTTTTAATAAATTTTTATTGAGGTATAAAACAAGACTTACAATCCAAGCATGTCAATAAAAATTGCACATTGGACTTTTCTTCAAACATGTTATAAATACACATTAATCCAGACACACATAGCAATTTCACTTGACACTTAAATAAGTAGTAACATACAGCTTGCTTGTTGTACTAGGGACTCTCCATGTGGCACCTAAGGCCGCTTTTGGGCCTTTTAGTTAAATATGAAGCTAGAGAGAGTTGTCATGCACACAAAGAGACTACTCTTGAGTCTCAAGATAATAACCTCTATTTTCCTTTTTTAATAAACAAATAACATAAAATATTATAACATGTTTAGTAATATCCCCCTGCTGAAGTGAACCAGCCACTCATGGGCCTCTGATTACTGAGTAAAAATAAAAGGGGAAGTGCGAAGAACCAAAAGTACAAGGGCCACTTGTGGACCCATTTCCTAGAATTAGAAGACGTGAAATGGAAAGGAACCATCTTTAGGGGAATTTAAAAATAAACAAATGAAGCACACATTTGGCTGTAGTACCCGTATAAGATACAAAAGGGGAACATGTAATATAAGCACAGATAAGCCTCTAGATCCATTAAACAAATTATTCTAAATGTATATACTGAAGTACTAGAGTATTTTAGTATTGTAGGAGATCATAAACCAGAAAAGAGAACTAAATGGTGAGGTAGGTAAACACAGTAAATATTCTCGCCTTTATGTAGTTGCGCATTAGTAATAAGGCTATTTCCCTAATGATATTATAACATTATAATTACTAATCTTCTGGACCGAAAGGAGCCACCCCGGCCGCAGATGGCACCCCAGCCAGAAAGAGAATAAAATAGGGCATACAGCCAACACACTTAAGACAATGTCACAAAGGCGAGGCTATCAAGAATACGGGTAAATTAAATTATGCAATAAACATCTGTGGGAAATTGTGAAACTCTAACGCTGTACTGTGCTGTTTATTCAGGGCTATAGGGATGTGCTACCAAATGGGGTTAACATTAATGAAGCTATGGCTATTGTAGGTTGAGAGTACAACATCTGACTGCGCCTGAACCAATTCACACATATAAGGTATTTCTATTCAGGAATGAATTGAACAGCCTGTATTACAATCATATGGTAGTCCATTTAACTCCAAAACATACAGGTTTAACTTAGGTTAAATGGAGTTAAAGTGTTGTCTAAACTACCACTATTAAGTGCACATGATATGACACCTGACTGTGTAATAACTTACTCTAACATAAAAGGCTTTTCGGTTGAAGGAATGTAGTAAGTAGCTTACAATGTGGACCTAGGGTAACACACTAAACTGCTAACAGTACAAAATAAAGGTATTAAGTTACATAAACAGTCATTGGAATCTCTATATACAAATACAGCAGGGTGAATCATTATATCACAGGGTGTGTACCTCCCACCTCTGACTCAACTTAGACTGAATGAGGCCAAAGCATTAACTGAACTGCACCTAATGCAGGTTATCAGTTCTACCTCTGACTGCCTGTAAACTCCCTCCAACCAGAGAGGCATTTCACATTTATCTGCTAACAAAATAGGCAGGTACTCTGAGTCTTCCAGCCAGCCAGTAGGAGCACTGTTCAACAACTTAACAAAGTGGATTATTGCAGAATATAAACTCTACTGCCTATAACTAGTTTTAACTTAAAAACGAAACAGTGAACATGATTATGCACACATGACTATCTACTGAGTGAACGTTAGATCTTGCCCACCTCTGGGGCAACTGGCACAGGAGTCACCTAGGGACAAGACATAAAGATATGCAAGGAGACAAGCAAAAGTGCACAATAACAAATAGTAAGGGTTCAGACACAAAGTCCTCATGAATACTATAGCTTATGTAGCTGTTGCAGAACTTATGGTACCGACAATGTCACTGTAAAATAGTAGCGACTCACTGTACCATGCACCCAGAGCCGGTCCAATAATGTCCTGCAATATCGTTAAAAGGTACTCCTCTGGTTACGTGTCCCTCTATGGTCTCGAGAGTGAATCTCATATGCGGGGCTTCATAACTTCAGAGCCCCTCAGCCCACTCCATGCCGGGGAACCTGTAAAGAGCTCAGTTTATTGAGGGGTCCTGAGCACAAGCAGAACCTGCTCCTCGTACCTGTCGCTCGTGAGCGACCTGTTGCAATATTGTCCAGGATATCCAGGATAGTTGGGAGATCTCTGCCTTTCCCCCCACAAACTCCAGTCACCACAGTGGGTGAATGGCTAGTAGTTAACAGGCTGTGGTAGACATACCTTGCAGGTTTAGAATTAAATGGAATCTGGCTCTGTTTCGTAACATCCTCTCTAGCTTCTGTCACCACTGTGGGCTGATGGATGGAAGCTAGCAGGCTGGAGCTGTCGATCCAAGAATACTTCAAATGGGTCTCTCTCTGTTTCTCAGTTTCCTGTGGAGGGCTCGCCATGTTGTGGAGGATTGAGCACAGGGGACCCACGGTCCGTGTTTTTACTTCTTGTCAGTCTCTCGCTGCTGCATAGCCCTGTTTTTCTTGGACAGTCAGGGAGTTTCTGTACGCATCACCTCCGGCTCTGATCCCGGCCGTGGGCGGACAGTAAGGGGAGTGCAGGCTGAGCTTATCTTTCAATGTGGGTCTTATCGCTCGAACAGTACTTGGGGACAAGCTCTCCTCTGCACGTGTATGTATTGCCTCCATCTGAGATGCGGGTCTGGTAAGCCGCTTACTGTAAGGTTGAGTCTCCATAAGTGCTATGCCCTGCCGCTGGGCGAGTTTTTTGCTACAGGAGCTGGTGGGTACCTCTTTCATTAAACCAGAGGGTACAGTTCTCTCGCTGTTCACTCTCAGGGGGGCCCCTGTACATGCCGGTCTCATAAGAAGTTCGCATAGATCAGCCTCCAAGCTCCGATAATGTTCTCTTATGAGCTGCGTCACATCCCTTTCCCATTTGTTTATCCCTCGTTAATCGGTACTTATGCAGCTCCGTTTCCCCAACAGACTTACATGTAGCGAGGGTAACTTGAAAAATGCAAAAAGACAAAGGAATTACGGCAGCCACAAGCAGAGAAAAAGTAGATTAAAAGTAAAATACTTTATTTGAACATATGTTAAAAAGCCAATTTGGCAAAAAGTACAAGGGTAGCAGTTGAAAAAACCCTCCTTACATGTTTCGTGCCTATGCTCGGCACTTAATCATAGGAGTGTGATGTGATAGTACAACCCCGGCTATTTAAAGGGGAAGTACCCAATGATGGTAAAGCTATAGAAACACCTGTGGAAAATAGTGTTAAAACTGCTTACCCTCACCTGCACTATCAATGAACACAGAAAAGTATATTACATTTGAAAAAAACTTATATATATATATATATGTATTTAGGCTTAAATATTTTTTGAAATGTACCAATACACATATTTAACCAACACTTCCAACACAATATTATGTCTTTATAAATGCAGATTCAGAGTCAGCTCCTGCAGCAGAACTATGCTTATTGTATGTATTAAATATATCCAATGACTATAAAAAGGATGGGAAAATGTACTCAGATTTTCTTATTAATGTTTTTTGACTTAATCCATTATTTATGCATTCCTTGTTAGGCTAGGTATATAATATTTAATATTTGATAATGAATGTAAATGGAATATCTATCCCAAATTCAATATTTCAGAAAAAATAAATTTCTATATACACTATTAAGCAATGGACCTGATCAAAATTCTTGTGAAATAAAAATTAAATAGAAGGGCAAAAGGATTTTTTATATATATATATGAAAATATTTAATATATCAATTATTCCACATAATAAGACATATCCCATTCCCTATTCAAACCCTGTGGTGCTATTGTTTTAAGTTTATATATCCAAAATAATTCACGTTTAAGCAACAATTTGTGTTTGTTCCCCCCTCTTATGGGTGACTGCATCTTGTCAATGACTTTAACAGTAATATGTGCTATGTGAGTCATATGTGTTTGATTGAAGTGAACTGCTACCGCCGAATCTTTGTTATAGTTTTTCGTGTCCCTAATGTGTTCCCTAATTCGCGATCGGAGCTCCCTGGTCGTCTGACCAATGTATTGTAGGGAGCAAAGAGAACATTCTATTAGATAGACCACGAATTCTGTCTTACAATTTGCATAGAATTCCATATTATATCTTTCATGTGTTGTTGAGCTAGTAAAGGTATCACTTTTTTCTATGACTTCACATGTAATGCATGGTCTAGTGCCACATTTATATGTCCCCTTGGTTCTTATCCAGTTACTCCCCTGTTTATTTCTTTTGGTTGTATTTACCATACTGGGGACCAACCTGGTTCCCAGTGTGGGGGGCTTTTTGGACACAAATTTGCATGTTTGAAAAATGTTACCCAAAGATTCATCTTCCTTTAATATATGCAGATGTTTTTTAAGAATAGCTGAAATTTCATTAAATTGTTTGGAATATTCAGTAGTAAAAACAATTTTATCCTTACTGAAATCCTGATCTGCTCTTTTCTTGGATGTTATTACTTCACTTTGGGTTTTATACTTAATCTTCTCATGCGATTCATTAAGAATTTTCATCGAATATCCTCTCTGCTTTAATCTATTTGTAAGATCAGTACATTGTGTATTAAATTTCTCATTACAGTTAGTATTTCTTCTCATTCTGATATACTGAGCTTTGGGAATTGATCTGATTAGATGTGGGGGATGACAGGATTTGGCATGGAGTATGGTGTTTCCGGCTGTTGGTTTGCGGTATGTGTCGGTTAATATTATACCTCTTTCTGGATCACCTATGAGTTCTAAATCTAAGAAACATATTTTATATTGTTGTAATTCACCTGTGAATCTAAGATTTAAGTCATTGGTATTCACATACTCCAAGAAAGAGCTTAAATCAAGTTTATCCTCCACTATAAATATAAGATCATCTATGAATCGCATATACTGGATAATGTGCTTTGCAAATGGGTTAGACAAGGTGTAAAGGTATAGATCTTCCCACCATGCTACATACAGGTTGGCAAACGAGGGGGCAAATTTTGCCCCCATCGCTGTGCCGCAAACCTGCACGTAATATTCATTATTGAACATGAAGAAATTATGTTTCAATAAAAATTCTATAATTCCACAGAAGAATAATTTGAATTCTAAAGAGTAACGTGTGGCTGTATCCAAGAAGTATCTGATAGCTTTTAATCCTAGTGCATGGGGTATACTTGAATAAAGAGAGGTGGCATCAATAGCCACCCATCTAAACTCCTTATTCCATTCAATGTGTTCCAAACACTTCAACAAATGTGTTGAATCACGTAGATAGCTGTTAAGGCTTTTAACCAAAGGCTGGAGTATAGAATCTACCCATTCAGACAATGGCTCAAACATAGAGCCAATGCCTGAAATGATAGGTCTCCCTGGAGGAGAGGTCATGTTTTTATGTGTTTTAGGCACATGATGGAATATAGGCACTAAAGGATAATCCGGTATCATATTTTTTACCTGTTCCTCAGTGAAGACATTGATAGCTATACCCTGTTCAACTATAGAATGTAATTTAGTCTTAAATATCTGTGATGGATTTCTATCCAGCTTTCTGTATGTTTTAGTGTCTGACAGTTGTCTGTAAGCCTCCTTGCAGTAGTAGTCTTTATCAAGGACTACTACATTACCACCTTTATCAGATGTTCTTATCACAATACTATCATTCTGTTGTAATTTTTGTAGTGCTTTAAATTCTGCTTTTGTAAGGTTTGGTTTCCCAAAAGTGCCCTTTGTTTTTATCTGCATTTCTAAATCTAACAAATCCTTCTGGACTCTCCTCTGGTACATATTTATATATGGGCCCCTAAAGTTAGTGGGATAGAACTCAGACTTCCCCCTCTTGGGCGGCTGTATATCACGGTCCTCTGGACCATAGTTATCTTCTAGAGATTTCAATTCATTTAGTGTTATACAGTCGCCAAATTTTAGGGTCCCCGAGCACATCTCATCTAAAATACTATGGTCAACCATTGAATCTGGATTATCATTCTCACATGCTCCTAAATCTGATTCTTCCTTTTGCAAATTAAAAAAGCGTTTTAATGTCAATTTTCTAACAAATTTGTTAATGTCAATGATAGTTTTGAAAGCTGAAAAGGTGTTAGTAGGGGCAAAGCCCATTCCTTTGCTCAGTAATGATGTTTCTTCCTCTGTGATTTCCAATTTGGACAGATTTAATACCGATAGTCCTTCTTGTGTGATTTTCTTTGAGACTTTCTTGACTCTTCTGCCGGCCCTCCTTGTGCGCCTCCTAAAGGGACAGCTGATATGTCTTTATCATTAACTTTAGGACGTTCAGCTGTATCTTCTTCCCCATCCGTGTCACTTTCACTGTCACTCAGGACCTGTAACGACAAGAGGGGGCAGGAAGGAAGAAGTATAGACTTGGAAGATTTAGAAGAAGATGAAGTGTTAGAATAGAGAGGTGGTGAAGAGGGGGGAGAGAGAGATCTTGGCCCCACAGGCCCAGAGGAACCACTTCCATCAGATACATATGATTCCTCATCTGAAGTATCAGTTGAAGAAAAGGCAACTTAAACTTAAAACAATAGCACCACAGGGTTTGAATAGGGAATGGGATATGTCTTATTATGTGGAATAATTGATATATTAAATATTTTCATATATATATATAAAAAATCCTTTTGCCCTTCTATTTAAGTTTTATTTCACAAGAATTTTGATCAGGTCCATTGCTTAATAGTGTATATAGAAATTTATTTTTTCTGAAATATTGAATTTGGGATAGATATTCCATTTACATTCATTATCAAATATTAAATATTATATACCTAGCCTAACAAGGAATGCATAAATAATGGATTAAGACAAAAAACATTAATAAGAAAATCTGAGTACATTTTCCCATCCTTTTTATAGTCATTGGATATATTTAATACATACAATAAGCATAGTTCTGCTGCAGGAGCTGACTCTGAATCTGCATTTATAAAGACATAATATTGTGTTGGAAGTGTTGGTTAAATATGTGTATTGGTACATTTCAAAAAATATTTAAGCCTAAATACATATATATATATACGTTTTTTCAAATGTAATATACTTTTCTGTGTTCATTGATAGTGCAGGTGAGGGTAAGCAGTTTTAACACTATTTTTCACAGGTGTTTCTATAGCTTTACCATCATTGGGTACTTCCCCTTTAAATAGCCGGGGTTGTACTATCACATCACACTCCTATGATTAAGTGCCGAGCATAGGCACGAAACATGTAAGGAGGGTTTTTTCAACTGCTACCCTTGTACTTTTTGCCAAATTGGCTTTTTAACATATGTTCAAATAAAGTATTTTACTTTTAATCTACTTTTTCTCTGCTTGTTGCTGCCGTAATTCCTTTGTCTTTTTGCATTACAAGCAGCGGAACCGGCTGCTAATAGCGGCGTGCACCCCCAGTGCTCCACTACTATTTTTCCCACTTACTTCCGGTTGAGCTAGAAGCCGGTTCAGGGCCTGAAGCGGTACGCCGTTCGTGACAGTTTCAGAGGAGTATTCCAGTAACCAGCTCGGTCCGAAATGAACAAATGGATTTGTAGTAAGTGAACTTCTTTGTCAAATAACTGCTTAACAGATATCGCTGAATTTATTGTTTAAAAGAAAGAAGAAAAAAACGGTTTTCTTGGTTATATTTGTATGCCTTTAATGTGCAGCAGGAGCGATGGCTCACATTTGATTGCACAACAAACAGGCTTTGTCTTTTATGGACTAACTTATCTAAGAAGATTGTTATTAACATAAGCACAAAACAGCACATTACAAAAAGCAGTTTTATTTTTCACTTATATGTGGGTTAATAGTGGAGCACTTTCAATAGGGGGCATAGCAGAGTTAATACAGGGTATTGCAGCAGAGTTTTTGGTTTTAACCCTCACACAGCACTATCTATCAATATGGAAAATGAGGGTGCAAGCTCTCACAAATCTTTTTTCAATGTACAACACCGCCAAAGTTTCTTTGATACCATCTTTAATAATGCTGAACACTCTGGAGGGGGTCAGAGTGATATAAAGAGTCAATTTATCAAACTAGAGAGACTTTTATTAACAGATCTCAGATTAATGTGGGATGTTGTTTCTTTCAATCACTACATTAAAGCTACAAGAGTACCAAGGGGTTTGAGAATCAAAAAATACCCCTCCTTTGACTTAGGAAATCCAGACCTACAGACAGAATGGAATGAAGCACTAACTAAATGTTCACTCACACTTATGGACATTGTTATTAGAAGCAAAACCATAAAGAGAGACAATCTCAAATCTAAAATTGATAACATCAAAGTGGATCTGAAAACCTTGAAATCAGATACCAAATATGGAGAATTTAAAAGTAATCTAAAAGCAAAAATTGAAAAAACAGATGGGGAACTGGCACAGAGAAAAGGCAACAAATTCAACAGAGACATGGAGGACTACCTCAATAACAAGGTGTACAATTGGTCAAGATTTCAGAACAGACCAAGAAGAAGGTCCTTTCGGCCACAAGGAGGCAAAAAGAATAAAGCATTATCCACAGAAAATGCTGAAGTTGTTATTCCAAAGCCAATCTTGAAGCACAAGTCTAAAAGAAAAGTTGCCTTTTCTTCAACTGATACTTCAGATCAGGAATCATATGTATCTGATGGAAGTGGTTCCTCTGGGCCTGTGGGGCCAAGATCTCTCTCTCCCCCCTCTTCACCACCTCTCTATTCTAACACTTCATCTTCTTCTAAATCTTCCAAGTCTATACTTCTTCCTTCCTGCCCCCTCTTGTCGTTACAGGTCCTGAGTGACAGTGAAAGTGACACGGATGGGGAAGAAGATACAGCTGAACGTCCTAAAGTTAATGATAAAGACATATCAGCTGTCCCTTTAGGAGGCGCACAAGGAGGGCCGGCAGAAGAGTCAAGAAAGTCTCAAAGAAAATCACACAAGAAGGACTATCAGTATTAAATCTGTCCAAATTGGAAATCACAGAGGAAGAAACATCATTACTGAGCAAAGGAATGGACTTTGCCCCTACTAACACCTTTTCAGCTTTCAAAACTATCATTGACATTAACAAATTTGTTAGAAAATTGACATTAAAACGCTTTTTTAATTTGCAAAAGGAAGAATCAGATTTAGGAGCATGTGAGAATGATAATCCAGATTCAATGGTTGACCATAGTATTTTAGATGAGATGTGCTCGGGGACCCTAAAATTTGGCGACTGTATAACACTAAATGAATTGAAATCTCTAGAAGATAACTATGGTCCAGAGGACCGTGATATACAGCCGCCCAAGAGGGGGAAGTCTGAGTTCTATCCCACTAACTTTAGGGGCCCATATATAAATATGTACCAGAGGAGAGTCCAGAAGGATTTGTTAGATTTAGAAATGCAGATAAAAACAAAGGGCACTTTTGGGAAACCAAACCTTACAAAAGCAGAATTTAAAGCACTACAAAAATTACAACAGAATGATAGTATTGTAATAAGAACATCTGATAAAGGTGGTAATGTAGTAGTCCTTGATAAAGACTACTACTGCAAGGAGGCTTACAGACAACTGTCAGACACTAAAACATACAGAAAGCTGGATAGAAATCCATCACAGATATTTAAGGCTAAATTACATTCTATAGTTGAACAGGGTATAGCTATCAATGTCTTCACTGAGGAACAGGTAAAAAATATGATACCGGATTATCCTTTAGTGCCTATATTCCATCATGTGCCTAAAACACATAAAAACATGACCTCTCCTCCAGGGAGACCTATCATTTCAGGCATTGGCTCTATGTTTGAGCCATTGTCTGAATGGGTAGATTCTATACTCCAGCCTTTGGTTAAAAGCCTTAACAGCTATCTACGTGATTCAACACATTTGTTGAAGTGTTTGGAACACATTGAATGGAATAAGGAGTTTAGATGGGTGGCTATTGATGCCACCTCTCTTTATTCAAGTATACCCCATGCACTAGGATTAAAAGCTATCAGATACTTCTTGGATACAGCCACACGTTACTCTTTAGAATTCAAATTATTCTTCTGTGAAATTATAGAATTTTTATTGAAACATAATTTCTTCATGTTCAATAATGAATATTACGTGCAGGTTTGCGGCACAGCGATGGGGGCAAAATTTGCCCCCTCGTTTGCCAACCTGTATGTAGCATGGTGGGAAGATCTATACCTTTACACCTTGTCTAACCCATTTGCAAAGCACATTATCCAGTATATGCGATTCATAGATGATCTTATATTTATAGTGGAGGATAAACTTGAATTAAGCACTTTCTTGGAGTATGTGAATACCAATGACTTAAATCTTAGATTCACAGGTGAATTACAACAATATAAAATATGTTTCTTAGATTTAGAACTCATAGGTGATCCAGAAAGAGGTATAATATTAACCAACACATACCGCAAACCAACAGCCGGAAACACCATACTCCATGCCAAATCTGTCATCCCCCACATCTAATCAGATCAATTCACAAAGCTCAGTATATCAGAATGAGAAGAAATACTAACTGTAATGAGAAATTTAATACACAATGTACTGATCTTACAAATAGATTAAAGCAGAGAGGATATTCGATGAAAATTCTTAATGAATCGCATGAGAAGATTAAGTATAAAACCCAAAGTGAAGTAATAACATCCAAGAAAAGAGCAGATCAGGATTTCAGTAAGGATAAAATTGTTTTTTACTACTGAATATTCCAAACAATTTAATGAAATTTCAGCTATTCTTAAAAAACATCTGCATATATTAAAGGAAGATGAATCTTTGGGTAACATTTTTCAAACATGCAAATTTGTGTCCAAAAAGCCCCCACACTGGGAACCAGGTTGGTCCCCAGTATGGTAAATACAACCAAAAGAAATAAACAGGGGAGTAACTGGATAAGAACCAAGGGGACATATAAATGTGGCACTAGACCATGCATTACATGTGAAGTCATAGAAAAAAGTGATACCTTTACTAGCTCAACAACACATGAAAGATATAATATGGAATTCTATGCAAATTGTAAGACAGAATTCGTGGTCTATCTAATAGAATGTTCTCTTTGCTCCCTACAATACATTGGTCAGACGACCAGGGAGCTCCGATCGCGAATTAGGGAACACATTAGGGACACGAAAAACTATAACAAAGATTCGGCGGTAGCAGTTCACTTCAATCAAACACATATGACTCACATAGCACATATTACTGTTAAAGTCATTGACAAGATTCAGTCACCCATCAGAGGGGGGAACAAAAAAAAATTGTTGCTTAAACGTGAATTATTTTGGATATATAAACTTAAAACAATAGCACCACAGGGTTTGAATAGGGAATGGGATATGTCTTATTATGTGGAATAATTGATATATTAAATATTTTCATATATATATATATATATATAAAAAATCCTTTTGCCCTTCTATTTAAGTTTTATTTCACAAGAATTTTGATCAGGTCCATTGCTTAATAGTGTATATAGAAATTTATTTTTTCTGAAATATTGAATTTGGGATAGATATTCCATTTACATTCATTATCAAATATTAAATATTATATACCTAGCCTAACAAGGAATGCATAAATAATGGATTAAGACAAAAAACATTAATAAGAAAATCTGAGTACATTTTCCCATCCTTTTTATAGTCATTGGATATATTTAATACATACAATAAGCATAGTTCTGCTGCAGGAGCTGACTCTGAATCTGCATTTATAAAGACATAATATTGTGTTGGAAGTGTTGGTTAAATATGTGTATTGGTACATTTCAAAAAATATTTAAGCCTAAATACATATATATATATACGTTTTTTCAAATGTAATATACTTTTCTGTGTTCATTGATAGTGCAGGTGAGGGTAAGCAGTTTTAACACTATTTTCCACAGGTGTTTCTATAGCTTTACCATCATTGGGTACTTCCCCTTTAAATAGCCGGGGTTGTACTATCACATCACACTCCTATGATTAAGTGCCGAGCATAGGCACGAAACATGTAAGGAGGGTTTTTTTCAACTGCTACCCTTGTACTTTTTGCCAAATTGGCTTTTTAACATATGTTCAAATAAAGTATTTTACTTTTAATCTACTTTTTCTCTGCTTGTTGCTGCCGTAATTCCTTTGTCTTTTTGCATTACAAGCAGCGGAACCGGCTGCTAATAGCGGCGTGCACCCCCAGTGCTCCACTACTATTTTTCCCACTTACTTCCGGTTGAGCTAGAAGCCGGTTCAGGGCCTGAAGCGGTATGCCGTTCGTGACAGTTTCAGAGGAGTATTCCAGTAACCAGCTCGGTCCGAAATGAACAAATGGATTTGTAGTAAGTGAACTTCTTTGTCAAATAACTGCTTAACAGATATCGCTGAATTTATTGTTTAAAAGAAAGAAGAAAAAAACGGTTTTCTTGGTTATATTTGTATGCCTTTAATGTGCAGCAGGAGCGATGGCTCACATTTGATTGCACAACAAACAGGCTTTGTCTTTTATGGACTAACTTATCTAAGAAGATTGTTATTAACATAAGCACAAAACAGCACATTACAAAAAGCAGTTTTATTTTTCACTTATATGTGGGTTAATAGTGGAGCACTTTCAATAGGGGCATAGCAGAGTTAATACAGGGTATTGCAGCAGAGTTTTTGGTTTTAACCCTCACACAGCACTATCTATCAATATGGAAAATGAGGGTGCAAGCTCTCACAATCTTTTTTCAATGTACAACACCGCCAAAGTTTCTTTGATACCATCTTTAATAATGCTGAACACTCTGGAGGGGGTCAGAGTGATATAAAGAGTCAATTTATCAAACTAGAGAGACTTTTATTAACAGATCTCAGATTAATGTGGGATGTTGTTTCTTTCAATCACTACATTAAAGCTACAAGAGTACCAAGGGGTCTGAGAATCAAAAAATACCCCTCCTTTGACTTAGGAAATCCAGACCTACAGACAGAATGGAATGAAGCACTAACTAAATGTTCACTCACACTTATGGACATTGTTATTAGAAGCAAAACCATAAAGAGAGACAATCTCAAATCTAAAATTGATAACATCAAAGTGGATCTGAAAACCTTGAAATCAGATACCAAATATGGAGAATTTAAAAGTAATCTAAAAGCGAAAATTGAAAAAACAGATGGGGAACTGTCACAGAGAAAAGGCAACAAATTCAACAGAGACATGGAGGACTACCTCAATAACAAGGTGTACAATTGGTCAAGATTTCAGAACAGACCAAGAAGAAGGTCCTTTCGGCCACAAGGAGGCAAAAAGAATAAAGCATTATCCACAGAAAATGCTGAAGTTGTTATTCCAAAGCCAATCTTGAAGCACAAGTCTAAAAGAAAAGTTGCCTTTTCT
Organism: Bombina bombina; assembly: GCF_027579735.1. Classification (NCBI taxonomy): domain Eukaryota; kingdom Metazoa; phylum Chordata; class Amphibia; order Anura; family Bombinatoridae; genus Bombina; species Bombina bombina. Next base: position 37,824 of record NW_026511401.1, on the reverse strand, counting down.
TCAACTGATACTTCAGATCAGGAATCATATGTATCTGATGGAAGTGGTTCCTCTGGGCCTGTGGGGCCAAGATCTCTCTCTCCCCCCTCTTCACCACCTCTCTATTCTAACACTTCATCTTCTTCTAAATCTTCCAAGTCTATACTTCTTCCTTCCTGCCCCCTCTTGTCGTTACAGGTCCTGAGTGACAGTGAAAGTGACACGGATGGGGAAGAAGATACAGCTGAACGTCCTAAAGTTAATGATAAGACATATCAGCTGTCCCTTTAGGAGGCGCACAAGGAGGGCCGGCAGAAGAGTCAAGAAAGTCTCAAAGAAAATCACACAAGAAGGACTATCAGTATTAAATCTGTCCAAATTGGAAATCACAGAGGAAGAAACATCATTACTGAGCAAAGGAATGGGCTTTGCCCCTACTAACACCTTTTCAGCTTTCAAAACTATCATTGACATTAACAAATTTGTTAGAAAATTGACATTAAAACGCTTTTTTAATTTGCAAAAGGAAGAATCAGATTTAGGAGCATGTGAGAATGATAATCCAGATTCAATGGTTGACCATAGTATTTTAGATGAGATGTGCTCGGGGACCCTAAAATTTGGCGACTGTATAACACTAAATGAATTGAAATCTCTAGAAGATAACTATGGTCCAGAGGACCGTGATATACAGCCGCCCAAGAGGGGGAAGTCTGAGTTCTATCCCACTAACTTTAGGGGCCCATATATAAATATGTACCAGAGGAGAGTCCAGAAGGATTTGTTAGATTTAGAAATGCAGATAAAAACAAAGGGCACTTTTGGGAAACCAAACCTTACAAAAGCAGAATTTAAAGCACTACAAAAATTACAACAGAATGATAGTATTGTGATAAGACATCTGATAAAGGTGGTAATGTAGTAGTCCTTGATAAAGACTACTACTGCAAGGAGGCTTACAGACAACTGTCAGACACTAAAACATACAGAAAGCTGGATAGAAATCCATCACAGATATTTAAGGCTAAATTACATTCTATAGTTGAACAGGGTATAGCTATCAATGTCTTCACTGAGGAACAGGTAAAAAATATGATACCGGATTATCCTTTAGTGCCTATATTCCATCATGTGCCTAAAACACATAAAAACATGACCTCTCCTCCAGGGAGACCTATCATTTCAGGCATTGGCTCTATGTTTGAGCCATTGTCTGAATGGGTAGATTCTATACTCCAGCCTTTGGTTAAAAGCCTTAACAGCTATCTACGTGATTCAACACATTTGTTGAAGTGTTTGGAACACATTGAATGGAATAAGGAGTTTAGATGGGTGGCTATTGATGCCACCTCTCTTTATTCAAGTATACCCCATGCACTAGGATTAAAAGCTATCAGATACTTCTTGGATACAGCCACACGTTACTCTTTAGAATTCAAATTATTCTTCTGTGAAATTATAGAATTTTTATTGAAACATAATTTCTTCATGTTCAATAATGAATATTACGTGCAGGTTTGCGGCACAGCGATGGGGGCAAAATTTGCCCCCTCGTTTGCCAACCTGTATGTAGCATGGTGGGAAGATCTATACCTTTACACCTTGTCTAACCCATTTGCAAAGCACATTATCCAGTATATGCGATTCATAGATGATCTTATATTTATAGTGGAGGATAAACTTGAATTAAGCACTTTCTTGGAGTATGTGAATACCAATGACTTAAATCTTAGATTCACAGGTGAATTACAACAATATAAAATATGTTTCTTAGATTTAGAACTCATAGGTGATCCAGAAAGAGGTATAATATTAACCAACACATACCGCAAACCAACAGCCGGAAACACCATACTCCATGCCAAATCCTGTCATCCCCCACATCTAATCAGATCAATTCCCAAAGCTCAGTATATCAGAATGAGAAGAAATACTAACTGTAATGAGAAATTTAATACACAATGTACTGATCTTACAAATAGATTAAAGCAGAGAGGATATTCGATGAAAATTCTTAATGAATCGCATGAGAAGATTAAGTATAAAACCCAAAGTGAAGTAATAACATCCAAGAAAAGAGCAGATCAGGATTTCAGTAAGGATAAAATGTTTTTACTACTGAATATTCCAAACAATTTAATGAAATTTCAGCTATTCTTAAAAAAACATCTGCATATATTAAAGGAAGATGAATCTTTGGGTAACATTTTTCAAACATGCAAATTTGTGTCCAAAAAGCCCCCCACACTGGGAACCAGGTTGGTCCCCAGTATGGTAAATACAACCAAAAGAAATAAACAGGGGAGTAACTGGATAAGAACCAAGGGGACATATAAATGTGGCACTAGACCATGCATTACATGTGAAGTCATAGAAAAAAGTGATACCTTTACTAGCTCAACAACACATGAAAGATATAATATGGAATTCTATGCAAATTGTAAGACAGAATTCGTGGTCTATCTAATAGAATGTTCTCTTTGCTCCCTACAATACATTGGTCAGACGACCAGGGAGCTCCGATCGCGAATTAGGGAACACCATTAGGGACAACGAAAAACTATAACAAAGATTCGGCGGTAGCAGTTCACTTCAATCAAACACTATGACTCACATAGCACATATTACTGTTAAAGTCATTGACAAGATTCAGTCACCCATCAGAGGGGGGAACAAACAAAAATTGTTGCTTAAACGTGAATTATTTTGGATATATAAACTTAAAACAATAGCACCACAGGGTTTGAATAGGGAATGGGATATGTCTTATTATGTGGATAATTGATTATATTAAAATATTTTCATATATATATATATAAAAAATCTTTTTGCCCTTCTATTTAAGTTTTATTTCACAAGAATTTGATCAGGTCCATTGCTTTAATAGTGTATATAGAAATTTATTTTTTCTGAAATATTGAATTTGGGATAGATATTCCATTTACAATTCATTATCAAATATTAAATATATATACCTAGCCTAACAAGGAATGCATAAATAATGGATTAAGACAAAAAACATTAATAAGAAAATCTGAGTACATTTTCCCATCCTTTTTATAGTCATTGGATATATTTAATACATACAATATGCATAGTTCTGCTGCAGGAGCTGACTCTGAATCTGCATTTATATAAGACATAATATTGTGTTGGAAGTGTTGGTTAAATATGTGTATTGGTACATTCAAAAAATATTTAAGCCTAAATACATATATATATATACGTTTTTTCAAATGTAATATACTTTTCTGTGTTCATTGATAGTGCAGGTGAGGGTAAGCAGTTTTAATCACTATTTTCCACAAGGTGTTTCTATAGCTTTACCATCATTGGGTACTTCCCCTTTAATAGCGGGGTTGTACTATCACATCACACCTCCTATGATTAAGAGTGCCGAGCATAGGCACGAAACATGTAAGGAGGGTTTTTTTCAACTGCTACCCCTTGTACTTTTTGCCAAATTGGCTTTTTAACATATGTTCAAATTAAAGTATTTTACTTTAATCTACTTTTTCTCTGCTTGTTGCTGCCGTAATTCCTTTGTCTTTTTGCATTACAAGCAGCGGAACCGGCTGCTAATAGCGGCGTGCACCCCCAGTGCTCCACTACTATTTTTCCCCACTTACTTCCGTGTGTTGAGCTAGGAAGGCCGGTTCAGGGCCTGAAAGCGGTATGCCGTTCGTGACAGTTTCAGAGGAGTATCTCAGTAACCAGCTCGGTCCGAAAATGAACAAATGGATTTGTAGTAAGTGAACTTCTTTGTCAAATAACTGCTTAACAGATATCGCTGAATTTATTGTTTAAAAGAAAGAAGAAAAAACGGTTTTTCTTGGTTATATTTGTATGCCTTTAATGTGCAGCAGGAGCGATGGCTCACATTTGATTGCACAACAAACAGGCTTTGTCTTTTATGGACTAACTTATCTAAGAAGATTGTTATTAACATAAGCACAAAACAGCACATTACAAAAAGCAGTTTTATTTTTCACTTATATGTGGGTTAATAGTGGAGCACTTTCAATAGGGCATAGCAGAGTTAATACAGGGTATTGCAGCAGAGTTTTTGGTTTTAACCCTCACACAGCACTATCTATCAATATGGAAAATGAGGGTGCAAGCTCTCACAAATCTTTTTTTCAATGTACAACACCGCCAAAGTTTCTTTGATACCATCTTTAATAATGCTGAACACTCTGGAGGGGGTCAGAGTGATATAAAGAGTCAATTTATCAAAACTAGAGAGACTTTTATTAACAGATCTCAGATTAATGTGGGATGTTGTTTCTTTCAATCACTACATTAAAGCTACAAGAGTACCAAGGGGTCTGAGAATCAAAAAATACCCCTCCTTTGACTTAGGAAATCCAGACCTACAGACAGAATGGAATGAAGCACTAACTAAATGTTCACTCACACTTATGGACATTTGTTATTAGAAGCAAAACCATAAAGAGAGGACAATCTCAAATCTAAAATTGATAACATCAAAGTGGATCTGAAAACCTTGAAATCAGATACCAAATATGGAGAATTTAAAAGTAATCTAAAAGCGAAAATGAAAAAACAGATGGGGAACTGGCACAGAGAAAAGGCAACAAATTCAACAGAGACATGGAGGACTACCTCATTAACAAGGTGTACAATTGGTCAAGATTTCAGAACAGACCAAGGAAGAAGGTCCTTTCGGCCACAAGGAGGCAAAAAGAATAAAGCATTATCCACAGAAAATGCTGAAGTTGTTATTCCAAAGCCAATCTTGAAGCACAAGTCTAAAAGAAAAGTTGCCTTTTCTTCAACTGACACTTCAGATCAGGAATCATATGTATCTGATGGATGTGGTTCCTCTGGGCCTGTGGGGCCAAGATCTCTCTCTCCCCCTCTTCACCTCCTCTCTATTCTAACACTTCATCTTCTTCTAAATCTTCCAAGTCTATACTTCTTCCTTCCTGCCCCCTCTTGTCGTTACAGGTCCTGAGTGACAGTGAAAGTGACACGGATGGGGAAGAAGATACAGCTGAACGTCCTAAAGTTAATGATAAAAGACATATCAGCTGTCCCTTTAGGAGGCGCACAAGGAGGGCCGGCAGAAGAGTCAAGAAAGTCTCAAAGAAAATCACACAAGAAGGACTATCAGTATTAAATCTGTCCAAATTGGAAATCACAGAGGAAGAAACATCATTACTGAGCAAAGGAATGGGCTTTGCCCCTACTAACACCTTTTCAGCTTTCAAAACTATCATTGACATTAACAAATTTGTTAGAAAATTGACATTAAAACGCTTTTTTAATTTGCAAAAGGAAGAATCAGATTTAGGAGCATGGTGAGAATGATAATCCAGATTCAATGGTTGACCATAGTATTTTAGATGAGATGTGCTCGGGGACCCTAAAATTTTGGCGACTGTATAACACTAAATGAATTGAAATCTCTAGAAGATAAACTATGGTCCAGAGGACCGTGATATACAGCCGCCCAAGAGGGGGAAGTCTGAGTTCTATCCCACTAACTTTAGGGGGCCCATATATAAATATGTACCAGAGGAGAGTCCAGAAGGATTTGTTAGATTTTAGAAATGCAGATAAAAACAAAGGGCACTTTTGGGAAACCAAACCTTACAAAAAGCAGAATTTAAAGCACTACAAAAATTACAACAGAATGATAGTATTGTGATAAGAACATCTGATAAAGGTGGTAATTGTAGTAGTCCTTGATAAAGACTACTACTGCAAGGAGGCTTACAGACAACTGTCAGAGACACTAAAACATACAGAAAGCTGGATAGAAATCCATCACAGATATTTAAGGCTAAATTACATTCTATAGTTGAACAGGGTATAGCTATCAATGTCTTCACTGAGGAACAGGTAAAAAATATGATACCGGATTATCCTTTAGTGCCTATATTCCATCATGTGCCTAAAACACATAAAAACATGACCTCTCCTCCAGGGAGACCTATCATTTTCAGGCATTGGCTCTATTGTTTGAGCCATTGTCTGAATGGGTAGATTTCTATACTCCAGGCCTTTTGGTTAAAAGCCTTAACAGCTATCTACGTGATTCAACACATTTGTTGAAGTGTTTGGAACACATTGAATGGAATAAGGAGTTTAGATGGGTGGCTATTGATGCCACCTCTCTTTATTCAAGTATACCCCATGCACTAGGATTAAAAGCTATCAGATACTTCTTGGATACAGCCACACGTTACTCTTTAGAATTCAAATTATTCTTCTGTGAAATTATAGAATTTTTATTGAAACATAATTTCTTCATGTTCAATAATGAATATTACGTGCAGGTTTGCGGCACAGCGATGGAGGCAAAATTTGCCCCCTCGTTTGCCAACCTGTATGTAGCATGGTGGGAAGATCTATACCTTTACACCTTGTCTAACCCATTTGCAAAGCACATTATCCAGTATATGCGATTCATAGATGATCTTATATTTATAGTGGAGGATAAACTTGAATTAAGCACTTTCTTGGAGTATGTGAATACCAATGACTTAAATCTTAGATTCACAGGTGAATTACAACAATATAAAATATGTTTCTTAGATTTAGAACTCATAGGTGATCCAGAAAGAGGTATAATATTAACCAACACATACCGCAAACCAACAGCCGGAAACACCATACTCCATGCCAAATCCTGTCATCCCCCACATCTAATCAGATCAATTCCCAAAGCTCAGTATATCAGAATGAGAAGAAATACTAACTGTAATGAGAAATTTAATACACAATGTACTGATCTTACAAATAGATTAAAGCAGAGAGGATATTCGATGAAAATTCTTAATTAATCGCATGAGAAGATTAAGTATAAAACCCAAAGTGAAGTAATAACATCCAAGAAAAGAGCAGATCAGGATTTCAGTAAGGATAAAATTGTTTTTACTACTGAATATTCCAAACAATTTAATGAAATTTCAGCTATTCCTTAAAAAACATCTGCATATATTTAAAGGAAGATGAATCTTTGGGTAACATTTTTCAAACATGCAAATTTGTGTCCAAAAAGCCCCCACACTGGGAACCAGGTTGGTCCCCAGTATGGTAAATAGCAACCAAAAGAAATAAACAGGGGAGTAACTGGATAAGAACCAAGGGGACATATAAATGTGGGCACTAGACCATGCATTAACATGTGAAGTCATAGAAAAAAAGTGATACCTTTACTAGCTCAACAACTCATGAAAGATAATAATATGGGAATTCTTATGCAAAATTGTAAGACAGAATTCGTGGTCTATCTAATAGAATGTTCTCTTTGCTCCCTACAATACATTGGTCAGACGACCAGGGAGCTCCGATCGCGAATTAGGGAACACATTAGGGACACGAAAAACTATAACAAAGATTCGGCGGTAGCAGTTCACTTCAATCAAACACATATGACTCACATAGCACATATTACTGTTAAAGTCATTGACAAGATTCAGTCACCCATCAGAGGGGGGAACAAACAAAAATTGTTGCTTAAACGTGAATTATTTTGGATATATAAACTTAAAACAATAGCACCACAGGGTTTGAATAGGGAATGGGATATGTCTTATTATGTGGAATAATTGATATATTAAATATTTTCATATATATATATAAAAAATCCTTTTGCCCTTCTATTTAAGTTTTATTTCACAAGAATTTTGATCAGGTCCATTGCTTAATAGTGTATATAGAAATTTATTTTTTCTGAAATATTGAATTTGGGATAGATATTCCATTTACATTCATTATCAAATATTAAATATTATATACCTAGCCTAACAAGGAATGCATAAATAATGGATTAAGAAAACAAAAAACATTAATAAGAAAATCTGAGTACATTTTCCCCATCCTTTTTATAGTCATTGGATATATTTAATACATACAATAAGCATAGTTCTGCTGCAGGAGCTGACTCTGAATCTGCATTTATAAAGGACATAATATTGTGTTGGAAGTGTTGGTTAAATATGTGTATTGGTACATTTCAAAAAATATTTAAGCCTAAATACATATATATATATACGTTTTTTCAAATGTAATATACTTTTCTGTGTTCTTTGATAGTGCAGGTGAGGGTAAGCAGTTTTAACACTATTTCCACAGGTGTTTCGTATAGCTTTACCTTCATTGGGTACTTCCCCTTTAAATAGCCGGGGTTGTACTATCACATCACACTCCTATGATTAAGTGCCGAGCATAGGCACGAAACATGTAAGGAGGGGTTTTTTTCAACTGCTACCCCTTGTACTTTTTTGCCAAAATTGGCTTTTTTAACATATGTTCAAATAAAGTATTTTACTTTTAATCTACTTTTTCTCTGGCTTGTTGGCTGCCGTAATTCCTTTGTCTTTTTGCATGTACAAGCAGCGGAACCGGCTGCTAATCAGCGCGTGCACCCCCAGTGCTCCACTACTATTTTTCCCACTTACTTCCGGTTGAGCTAGAAGCCGGTTCAGGGCCTGAAGCGGTATGGGCCGTTCGTGACAGTTTCAGAGGAGTATTCCAGTAACCAGCTCGGTCCGAAATGAACAAATGGATTTGTAGTAAGGTGAACTTCTTTGGTCAAATAAACTGCGTTTACAGAGATCGCTGGAATTTATTGTTTAAAAGATAAGAGAAAAAAATACGGTTTTCTTGGTTATATTTGTATGCCTTAATGTGCAGCAGAGCGATGGCTCACATTTGATTGCACAACAAACAGGCGTTGTCTTTTATGGACTAACTTATCTAAGAAGATAGTTATTAACATAAGCACAAAACAGCACATTACAAAAAGCAGGTTTATTTTTCACTTATATGTGGGTTAATAGTGGAGCATCTTTCAATAGGGGCATAGCAGAGTTAATACAGGGTATTGCAGGCAGGAGGGTTTTTTGGTTTTAAACCCTCACACAGCACTATCTATCAATATGGAAATTGAGGGTGCAAGCTCTCACAAATCTTTTTCATGGTACAACACCGCCAAAGTTTCTTTGATACCATCTTAATAATGCTGAGAACACTCTGGAGGGGGTCAGAGTGATATAAAGAGTCAATTATCAAACTAGAGAGACTTTTATTAACAGATGCTCAGATTAATGTGGGATGTTGTTTCTTTCAATCACTACATTAAAGCTACAAGAGTACAAGGGGTCTGAGAATCAAAAAATACCCCTCCTTTGACTTAGGAAATCCAGACCTACAGTCAGAATGGAATGAAGCACTAACTAAATGTTCACTCACACTTATGGACATTGTTATTAGAAGCAAAACCATAAAGAGAGACAATCTCAAATCTAAAATTTGGATAACATCAAAGTGGATCTGAAAACCTTGAAATCAGATACCAAATATGGAGAATTTAAAAGTAATCTAAAAGCGAAAAATTGAAAAAACAGATGGGGAACTGGCACAGAGAAAAGCAACAAATTCAACAGAGACATGGAGGACTACCTCAATAACAAGGTGTACAATTGGTCAAGATTTCAGAACAGACCAAGAAGAAGGTCCTTTCGGCCACAAGGAGGCAAAAAAGAATAAAGCATTATCCACAGAAAATGCTGAAGTTGTATTCAAAGCCAATCTTGAAGCACAAGTCTAAAAGAAAAGTTGCCTTTTCTTCAACTGATACTTCAGATCAGGAATCATATGTATCTGATGGAAGTGGTTCCTCTGGGCCTGTGTGGCCAAGATCTCTCTCTCCCCCCCTCTTCACCACCTCTCTATTCTACACTTCATCTTCTTCTAAATCGTTCCAAGTCTATACTTCTTCCTTCCTGCCCCCTCTTGTCGTTACAGGTCCTGATTGACAGTGAAAGTGACACGGGATGGGGAAGAAGATACTGCTGAACGTCCTAAAGTTAATAATAAAGACTATCAGCTGTCCCTTTAGGAGGCGCACAAGGAGGGCCGGCAGAAGAGTCAAGAAAGTCTCAAAGAAAATCACACAAGAAGGACTATCAGTATTAAATCTGGCCAAATTGGAAATCACAGAGGAAGAAACATCACTTACTGAGCATAAGGAAGTGGGCTTTGGCCCCTACTAAACACCTTTTCAGCTTTCAAAACTATCATTGAACATTAACAAATTTGTTAGAAAATTGACATTAAAACGCTTTTTTTAATTTGCAAAAGGAAGAATCAGATTTATGGAGCATTGAGGAATGATAATCCAAGATTCAATGGTTGACCATAGTATTTTGAGATGAGATGTGCTCGGGGACCCTAAAATTGGCGACTGTATAACACTAAATGAATTGAAATCTCTAGAAGATAACTATGGTCCAGAGGACCGTGATATACAGGCCGCCAAGAGGGGGAAGGTCTGAGTTCTATCCCACTAACTTTAGGGGCCCATATATAAATATGTACCAGAGGAGAGTCCAGAAGGATTTGTTAGATTTAGGAAATGCAGATAAAAACAAAGGGCACTTTTGGGAAACCAAACCTTACAAAAGCAGAATTTAAAGCACTACAAAAAATTAACAACAGGAATGATAGTATTGGTGATAAGAACATCTGATAAAGGTGGTAATGTAGTAGGTCCTTGATAAAGACTACTACTGCAAGGGAGGCTTACAGAACATCTGTCAGACACTAAAACATACAGAAAGCTGGATAGAAATCCATCACAGATATTTAAGGCTAAATTACATTCTATAGTTGAACAGGGTATAGCTATCAATGTCTTCACTGAGGAACAGTAAAAAATATGATAACCGGATTATCCTTTAGTGCCTCTATTCCATCATGGTGCCTAAAAAACACATAAAAACATGACCTCTCCTCCAGGAGACCTATCATTTCAGGCATTGGCTCTATGTTTGAGCCATTGTCTGAATGGTAGATTCTATACTCCAGCCTTTGGTTAAAAGCCTTAACAGCTATCTACGTGATTCAACACATTTGTTGAAGTGTTTTGGAACACATTGAATGGAATAAGGAGTTTTAGATGGTGGCTATTGATGCCACCTCTCTTTATTCAAGTATACCCCCATGCACTAGGATAAAAGCTATCAGATACTTCTTGGATACAGGCCACACGTTACTCTTGTAGAATTCAAATTATTCTTCTGGTGAAATTATAGAATTTTTATTGAAACATAATTTCTTCATGTTCAATAATGAATATTACGTGCAGGTTTGCGGCACAGCGATGGGGGCAAAAATTGCCCCCCTCGTTTGCCAACCTGTATGTAGCATGGTGGGAAGATCTATACCTTTACACCTTGTCTAACCCATTTGCAAAGCACATATGCCAGTAAATGCGATTCATAGATGATCTTATATTTATAGTGGAGGATAAACTTTGAATTAAGCACTTTCTTGAGTATGTGAATACCAATGACTTAATCTTAGATTCACAGGTAATTAACAACAATATAAAAATGTTTCTTAGATTTAGAGAACTCATAGGTGATCCAGAAAGAGGTATAATATTAACCAACACATACCGCAAACCAACAGCCGGAAACACCATACTCCATGCCAAATCCTGTCATCCCCCACATCTAATCAGATCAATTCCCAAAGCTCAGTATATCAGAATGAGAAGAAATACTAACTGTAATGAGAAATTTAATACACATGATACTGATCTTACAAATAGATTAAAGCAGAGAGGATATTCGATGAAAATTCTTAATGAATCGCATGAGAAGATTAAGTATAAAACCCAAAGTGAAGTAATAACATCAAGAAAAGAGCAGATCAGGATTTCAGTAAGGATAAAATTGTTTTTACTACTGAATATTCTCAAACAATTTAATGAAATTTCAGCTATTCTTAAAAAACATCTGCTTATATTAAAGGAAGATGAATCTTTGGGTAACATTTTTCAAACATGCAATTTGTGTCCAAAAAGCCCCCCACACTGGGAACCAGGGGTTGGTCCCCAGTATGGTAAATACAACAAAAGAAATAAACAGGGGAGTAACTGGATAAGGAACCAAGGGGTACATATAAATGTGGCACTAGACAATCGCATTACATGTGAAGTCATAGAAAAAAGTGTTCCTTTACTAGCTCAACAACACATGAAAGATATAATATGGAATTCTATGCATAATTGTAAGACAGAATTCGTGGTCTAATCTAATAGAATGTTCGTCTTTGCTCCTACAATACATTGGTCAGCACGACCAGGGAGCACCGATCGCGAATTAGGGAACACATTAGGGACACGAAAAACTATAACAAAGATTCGGCGGTTAGCAGTTCACCTTCAATCAAACACATAAGGACTCACATAGCACTTATTACTGTTAAAGTCATTGACAAGATTCAGTCACCCATCAGAGGGGGGAACAAACAAAAATTGTTGCTTAAACGTGAATTATTTTGGATATATAAACTTAAAACAATAGCACCCACAGGGTTTGAATAGGGAATGGGATTATGTCTTATTATGTGTAATAATTGATATATTAATATTTCTCATATATATATATAAAAAATCCTTTTTGCCCTTCTATTTAAGTTTTATTTCACAAGAATTGTTGATCAGGTCCCATTGCTTAATAGTGTATATTAGAAATTTATTTTTCTGAAATAATTGAATTTGGGATAGATATTCCATTTACATTCATTATCAAATATTAAATATTATATACCTAGCCTAACAAGGAATGCATAAATAATGGATTAAGACAAAAAACATTAATAAGAAAAATCTGAGTACATTTTCCCATCCTTTTTATATTCATAGGATATATTTAATACATACAATAAGCATAGGTTCTGCTGCAGGAGCTGACTCTGAATCTGCATTTATAAAGACATAATATTGTGTTGGAAGTGTTGGTTAAATATGTGTATTGGTACATTTCAAAAAATATTAAGCCTAAATACATATATATATATACGTTTTTTCAAATGTAATATACTTTTCTGTGTTCATTGATAGTGCAGGTGAGGGTAAGCAGGTTTTAACACTATTTTCCACAGGTGTTTCTATAGCTTTACCATCATTGGGTACTTCCCCTTTAAATAGCCGGGGGGTTGTACTATCACATCACTTCACACTCCTATGATTAAGTGCCGAGCATTAGGCACGAAACATGTAAGGAGGGTTTTTTTCAACTGCTACCCTTGTACTTTTTGGCCAAATTGGCTTTGTAAACATATGTTCAAATAAAGTATTTTACTTTTAATCTACTTTTTCTCTGCTTGTTGCTGCCGTAATTCCCTTGTCTTTTTGCTTTACAAGCAGCGGAACCCGGGCTCCTAATAGCGGCGTGCACCCCCAGTGCTCCACTACTATTTTTTCCCCACTTACTTCCGGTTGAGGCTAGAAGCCGGTTCAGGGCCTGAAGCGGTACGCCGTTCGTTGACAGTAACTTGAAAGATGGTTCTCTTTTTGGTAAAAAGAACAGTCAATTACTGACTGCTATACCCCAGATTACTGGGGGGGGTGTCGAAGTCCTGTGATAAGGCCGCTGCCTATGAACTCAACGGGCCAGATTTGGCTCCCATAGATCATACACTCTGCAAAATTAGTGTAGGTCGATGCTGCTTTTCTCCATCTAGTCAAAGATGAGGTAAATAATAGTATATTTTGCAGATTTACTGCGTTAATCGGCGGATTGAGCAGATCCCTCTAGGAGCAACAGATATTGCGACCTTTCATGGCCGCTGCCTAGCCACGCCCCCATTTTTTGGGTTTTGTAGTGATGTCCTGGTACAATTTTCTTCTTGACATAGTTAGTTTCATAACGTTTCCTTTGCACAGGAACACTTAAAGGGATACTAAAGCCAATTGTTTTATTTAATGATTCAGATAGAGCATGCAATTGATTCTTCCTATAGAAATAAGCATAACCCACTAGCATGGATTTAAGTTATGCTGTGCCTGTGCTAGCTGCAGAAACTTTTTGTTGAGTTACTTAATTCTTGTTTTAAATTATTAACAGAGAATTGCTAAGTTCTTATATTCGTGTAATATGTGCAATGGCGTTACAGCCAATACAGTCTACAGTTTTTTTTATATTTTAAAGTTGCTTCTTCTGTTTGTTTATGAAACTTGATTTTATTTCATTTGATATTAGATGTTTACTCCTGGGAGATATATAAAGAGTTTGGAAATGATAGAGAAATGCTAAATAATGCATTACACTTTAACTAAACCCCTTAGATTTTAGTTGACTAAAACTATAACAATTCAGATGACTAAAATATGACTTAAACTAAAATTGCCGATTTATCAAGCTCTGTGTGGAGCTTGATGCCCCTGTTTCCACGCAAGCCTTAAAGGCTCGCCAGAAGAAGAATTATGAAGCAGCGGTCTAAAGGACCGCTGCTCCATAGCTTGTTCGCCTGCTCTGAGGCCGCAAACAGAAATCAACTTGATCGGGTTGATTGACGCCCCCTGCTAGTGGCTGATTGGCTGGCAAATCTGCAGGGAGGCGGCATTGCACCAGCAGTTCACAAGAACTGCTGGTGCAATGATAAATGCCAAGAGCGTATGCTGTCGGCATTTATCGATGTGCAGTGAACATAATACGCTACATTGTATCATGTCTGCTTGCACTATGATAAATCTACCCCTAAGACTAAATTGAAATTTGCTGTCAAAAGTAATAGTTTTATACCTTACTGTACAGAACAAGGTTTGTCTTTGAATAATTTCTATTACGTTTTAAAAGACGGAGACACAAGGGCCCCTAGTTATCAAGCCGTCAACCTCAAATACGCTGGAATTCCGCAGTGTATTTGTGGCGAGGCTGATTCGCCTTAGTTATCAAGCCCTAGATACCGGCCAAAGTAGAATTTAGTGACGTAAGCTTCGATCCGCCGGACTCAGTCCGACACAGATAGATTCTTGCGTCACTCCAGATGTTCCTCACACAAGTGCGGCACTATCTGACTACTTTTGCTAGTTATCAAAAAACTAGCAGGTACGCTCGGCACTTTTCCGGCCCAGCGTACCTGGAGGCTGGAGGATCCCATAGGAATCAATGGGAGTCTGACCATAGCGATAGTTCATGTTCGCTGCTGCCAGACATCCCATTGATTTCTATGGGAGCTGTCTACACCTAACACCCTAACATGTACCCCGAGTCTAAACACCCCTAATCTGTCCCCCCTACACCGCTGCAACTAAATAAATGTATTACCCCCTAAACCGCCGCTCCCGGAGCACACCGCCACTATAATAAATATGTTAACCCCTAAACCGCCGCTCCCGGATCCCACCGCCACCTACATTATACCTATTAACCCCTATCCTGCCCCCCCTATACCGTCGCCACCTATAATAAAGTTATTAACCCCTCTCCTGCGGATCCCGGACCTCGCCGCGACTAAATAAATAGTTTAAACCCCTAAACCGCCGCTCCCAGACCCCGCCGCAACCTATATTAAACTTATTAACCCCTAATCTGCCCCCCCTACACCGTCGCCACCTATAATAAAATTATTAACCCCTAAACCTAAGTCTAACACTATCCCTAACACCCCCTAACTTAAATATTAATTAAATAAATCTAAATAATATTTCTCTTATTAACTAAATTAATCCTATTTAAAACTAAATACTTACCTTTAAAATAAACCCTAATATAGCTACAATATAAATAATAATTATATTGTAGCTATCTTAGGATTTATTTTTATTTTACAGGCAAATTTCAATTTATTTTAACTAGGTACAATAGCTATTAAATAGTTATTAACTATTTAATAGCTACCTAGCTAAAATAAAGAGAAATTTACCTGTAAAATAAAAACTAACCTAAGTTACAGTTACACCTAACACTACACTATACTTTAATAAATTATTCCTATTTAAAACTAAATACTTACCTGTAAAATTAACCCAAAGATAGCTACAATATAATTAATAATTACATTGTAGCTATTTTAGGATTTATATTTATTTTACAGGTAACTTTGTATTTATTTTAGCTAGTTAGAATAGTTATTAAATAGTTATTAACTATTTAATAACTACCTAGCTAAAAGAAATACAAAATTACCTGTAAAATAAATCCTAACCTAAGTTACAATTAAACCTAACACTACACTATCATTAAATTAATTAAATAAATTACCTACAAATAACTACAATTAAATACAATTAAATAAACTAACTAAAGTACAAAAAATAAAAAAAGCTAAGTTACAAAAAATAAAAAAATAAGTTACAAACATTTAAAAAATATTACAACAATTTTAAGCTACTTACACCTAATCTAAGCCCCCTAATAAAATAACAAAGCCCCTCAAAATAAAAAAAATCCATTACCCTATTCTAAATTAAAAAGTTACCAGCTCTTTTACCTTACCAGCCCTTAAAAGGGCCTTTTGCGGGGCATGCCCCAAAGAATTCTACTCTTTTGCCTGTAAAAGAAAAATACAACCCCCCAACATTAAAACCCACCACCCACATACCCCTAATCTAACCCAAACCCCCTTAAATAAACCTAACACTACCCCCCTGAAGATCATCCTACCTTGAGTCGTCTTCAGCCAGCCGACCACCGATGGAACCGAAGAGGAGATCCGGAGCGGCAGAAGTCATCATCCAAGGGGCGATGGAGCCTAACGCAGCCATTCTGTGAACTCTAAATACCAGCAGTTTTTAAAAGGTGCGGGGGGAAAAAAGCCAGCGTTAGCTACGCGGGTCGTTACCGACAAAACTCTAAATCTAGCCGTTAGTTAATAAGAGAAATATTATTTAGATTTATTTAATTAATATTTAAGTTAGGGGGGTGTTAGGGTTAGTGTTAGAATTAGGTTTAGGGGTTAATAATTTTATTACAGTGGCGGCGGTGTAGGGGGTGCAGGATAGGGGTTAATAAATTTATTATAGGTGGCGACAGTGTAGGGGGGGCAGATTAGGGGTTAATAAGTTTAATATAGGTTGCGGCGGGGTCCGGGAGCGGCGGTTTAGGGGTTAAACTATTTATTTAGTTGCGGCGAGGTCCGGGATCCGCAGGATAGGGGTTAATAACTTTATTATAGGTGGCGGCGGGATGGGGGGGGCAGGATAGGGGTTACTAGGTATAATGTAGGTGGCGGCGGTGTCCGGGAGTGGCGGTTTAGGGGTTAATACATTTATAAGAGTTGCGGCGGGGTCTAGGAGCGGCGGTTTAGGGGTTAATAACTTTATTGAGTTGCGGGGGGCTCCGGGGGCGCCGGTATATGGGGTAGAACAGTGTAGTTAGTGTGGGTGCTTAGTGCCAGGGGTATCAATAAAGCTGTCAAAAACCCGAAGAGCAGCGAGATCCGATGAGTGATAACTCTCACAGTCCGCTGCTCATCGCCCCGTACTTGGTGCGCGGCTTTTTGACAGCTTTTTTGATAACTTAGGCGAAATTTTGCAGGTCCACGGCGACGATGGTAGGCAAGCTTAGGCGGGCGTATTGAAACGGTGAAGGCAGGTAAAGTAGACGGCTTGATAACTACCCCCCAAGGTTTTAAATAATGTAATTCACGATTATTCAAAACACCATTGAAAAAAAAAAAAAAAATCACGCAGAAGATCTGTCACCAACAAACAAGACGTACGTACATCAAATAACAAGCGATTACAAGTGGCTGATTAATGTGACAGCAAGTTTGCGGTTTCATTAGAAATCAATAACCAGAGATCAGACCTCTGGTTAATGAAAAAAAGTTGCCCTGATTGTCCCCAAAATAAAGAGGACAGTAAAGTAACATTAAATAAAAATATGAGTGAGGGGTTGTGGGGTGTTAGAAGAAAAATGGAACCGAAAGTGAATTTACATAGAAGTCAAAGGGGGACTTTGTTTTCACTATACATATATACTGTATGTATATGCTTATATACATATACCTTTATGTGTTAATAGGTGTATATACAAAAATAAATTTATATGTATATAACCATTTTTACAACAAGCAACAAAGATGCGCCCCATGTGTGTATCATCAGTGCAGGGAAATATCATCAATCAGGATCACAGGTATTCAAAGATTCGAAGAGCACTCTGATGTGCTGGTTGACAGGCTGATACTTCATAGCATATCAACCAGCTGAGGCTCGGTAAGCAGGAACTCTGGAATTCGTGTCCCTCAGTTAGGGTATAGGTAGGTAGTTGAAAAGATAGATCGTAGCACCAGTCTCAAAAGTTAAAAAAAGAGACACTTTAATAAAATACACAACGGTGTACAATATAACCAATGATAAAAGGTACTACCATGGGATCTATATGTAAAACAGACACCCCTTTACAATGATGTGACGCGTTTCTCGGCGACTACATACGTTGTTTCAGGCTAAAAAAAAACAAACCCCCCCCAAAATTTAAAAAAGCCTAAGTCTAACCCCCAAATAGGTACTCACCGTTCCTGAAGTCCGGCGGATGAAGGTCCTGTTCCAGGCGGTGAAGTCTTCTTCCAAGCAGCCGACATTTTCTTCCAAGCGAGGACCTCTTCTATCTTCATCCAGGATTGTGGAACTGAAGACTGGCGACCGCGTAACTAGCAGATTAGGGGTTAATACATTTATTAGGTAGATTGCGATGTATGTGAATGGCGGATTAGCGGTTAGTTAAATTATGCTTATTGCGTCATGGGGGTTGTAGGTTTAGGGGTTAATACATTTATTATTAGTTGAGATGTGCGTTTAATGGCGGATAAAGGGGTTTTACGTGTTGGGTTTATTTTTGGGAGCGGGTTAGACTTTTACTGGAGATTTGACTTTTTTTTTATTTTCTTAGGTGCCGACAGTTTCTAAAGTGCCGTAAGTCACTGGCGACTCCAGAAATGTGTATTTATGCTTATTTCTGGACATCGCTAGTTTATCCGACTTACGGCACTTTATGAACTGCCGACGGGGTTTATGTGATACCCCGATGTGCAAGGTGAAATTACGGGTGGTGCAGGTTTCAACTCTTGCGCTGAAGCTTGTGCCGTATATGTAATCTCGCCCATGGGGCACATCTTTGTTGCTTGTTGTTGCAGATTTTCAATTTGACTGATATCAGAAGATAACTGCCTAGGATTGAAGTGTATCTAAAGATTGGGACCCTTATCTGATATGCTTGGTGTTTCCTGACAGGGATCCAGTGCTTGGATATTCTTTTTGGACTTTTGTAATATACATTCTATTTAATGTTTTTATTTGTGTGTTATTTTTATGTTTATCTTCGTTTATAGTATATATTAATTATACACTATTTATTGCATTTTTGTTTTACATTTGAGCTCCACCTTGTTACTGCTTTTTAGGTAGTGTTATTTTGTACATATATTTATTTATTGCTGCTCAACGATGTGCGATTGGCACCCTGCCCTGCGCTAGGTGGTTCGCTGTGTCTGTCGGCATGAAAACAAGGCTCCATGCAATGCGAATGCAAGGTCGTGTTCGCATTGCGCTGCCCTTGTAATACCAGTGCACATTTATGTGCACTGGTATTGCTAAGTGGAGGGCAAATATCGTGCTCGCGAAAGCGCAATTTCTTGCTCCACTTGTTATCTGGCCGTAAATTGGCTGTTTTTTCAGTGAGAAACTCACACAAACTATATATTGTTTTTTTTTTTTAAAGAGTGTGAAAAAATTATTATTTTCATTAAAATTTTAATAAACAACGCCTAGATTTAGAGTTCTGCGTTAGCCGTCAAAACCAGCGTTAGGGGGTCCTAACGCTGGTTTTGTCCTACCGCTGGAATTTAGAGTCAGTCAGGAAAGGGTCTAACGCTCACTTTCCAGCCGCGACTTTTCCATACCACAGATCCCCTTACGTCAATTGCGTATCCTATCTTTTCAATGGGATCTTTCTAACGCTGTTGTTTAGAGTCTTGGCTGAAGTGAGCGTTAGAAATCTAACGACAAGACTCCAGCCGCAGAAAAAAGCCAGGAGTTAAGAGCTTTCTGGGCTAATGCTGGTTCATAAAGCTCTTAACTACTGTGCTCTAAAGTACACTAACACCCATAAACTACCTATGTACCCCTAAACCGAGGTCCCCCCACATCGCCGCCACTCTATAAAATCTGCCGACCGCACACTGCCGCAACCTACATTATCCCTATGTACCCCTAATCTGCTGCCCCTAACATCGCCGACCCCTACATAATATTTATTACCCCCTAATCTGCCCCCCCCCCCAACGTCGCCGCTACCTACCTACAATTATTAACCCCTAATCTGCCGACCGGACCTCACCGCTACTCTAATAAATGTATTAACCCCTAAAGCTAAGTCTAACCCTAACACTAACAGCCCCCTAAGTTAAATATAATTTTATTCTAATGAAATAAAATAATTCTTATTAAATAAATTAATCCTATTTAAAGCTAAATACTTACCTGTAAAATAAACCCTAATATATCTACAATATAAATAATAATTATTTTGTAGCTATTTTAGGATTAATATTTATTTTACAGGCAACT
This sequence comes from Bombina bombina, assembly GCF_027579735.1. Classification (NCBI taxonomy): domain Eukaryota; kingdom Metazoa; phylum Chordata; class Amphibia; order Anura; family Bombinatoridae; genus Bombina; species Bombina bombina. Next base: position 17,504 of record NW_026511401.1, on the reverse strand, counting down.
TTGTATTTATTTTAACCAGGTACAATAGCTATTAAATAGTTAATAACTATTTAATAGTTACCTAGTTAAAATCATTACAAAATTACCTGTAAAATAAATCCTAACCTAAGTTACAATTAAACCTAACACTACACTATAAATAAATTAATTAAATAAACTATCTACAATTATCTACAATTAAATCAACTAAACTAAATTACAAAAAAACCAAACACTAAATTAAAAAAACAAACAAACACTAAATTACAAAAAATAAAAAAAGATTACAAGAATTTTAAACTAATTACACCTACTCTAAGCCCCCTAAAAAAATAACAAAGCCCCCCAAAATAAAAAAATGCCCTACCCTATTCTAAAATAAAATGTTTACAGCTCTTTTACCTTACCAGCCCTTAAAAGGGCCTTTTGCGGGGCATGCCCCAAAGAAAACAGCTCTTTTGCCTGTAAAAAAACATACAATACCCCCCCAACATTACAACCCACCACCCACATACCCCTAATCTAACCCAAACCCCCCTTAAAAAACCTAACACTAAGCCCCTGAAGATCTTCCTACCTTATCTTCACCATGCCGGGTATCACCAATCCGTCCAGAAGAGGGTCCGAAGTCTTCATCCTATCCGGCAAGAAGAGGTCCAGAAGAGGGTCCGAAGTCTTCATCCTATCCAGCAAGAAGAGGGCATCCGGACCGGTAGACATCTTCATCCAGACGGCATCTTCTATCTTCTTCCATCCGGCATGGAGCGGGACCATCTTGAAGCAGCCGACGCGGATCCATCCTCTTCTAACGACGTCCTAAGTCCGAATGAAGGTTCCTTTAAATGACGTCATCCAAGATGGCGTCCCTCGAATTCCGATTGGCTGATAGGATTCTATCAGCCAATCGGAATTAAGCTAGGAAAAATCTGATTGGCTGATTGAATCAGCCAATCAGATTCAAGTTCAATCCGATTGGCTGATCCAATCAGCCAATCAGATTGAGCTTGCATTCTATTGGCTGTTCCAATCAGCCAATAGAATGCAAACTCAATCTGATTGGCTGATTGGATCAGCCAATCCGATTGAACTTGAATCTGATTGGCTGATTCAATCAGCCAATCAAATTTTTCCTACCTTAATTCCGATTGGCTGATAGAATCCTATCAGCCAATCGGAATTCGAGGGACGCCATATTGGATGACGTCACTTAAAGGAACCTTCATTCGGACTTAGGACGTCGTTAGAAGAGGATGGATCCGCGTCGGCTGCTTCAAGATGGTCCCGCTCCGCGCCGGATGGAAGAAGATAGAAGATGCCGCCTGGATTGAAGATGTCTACTGGTCCGGATGCCCTCTTCTTGCCGGATAGGATGAAGACTTCGGACCCTCTTCTGGACCTCTTCTTGCCGGATAGGATGAAGACTTCGGAGCCTCTTCTGGACGGATCGGTGATACCCGGCGTGGTGAAGATAAGGTAGGGAGATCTTCAGGGGCTTAGTGTTAGGTTTTTTAAGGGGGGTTTGGGTTAGATTAGGGGTATGTGGGTGGTGGGTTGTAATGTTGGGGGGGGTATTGTATGTTTATTTAAATGCAAAAGAGCTGTTTTCTTTGGGGCATGCCCCGCAAAAGGCCCTTTTAAGGGCTGGTAACGTAAAAGAGCTGTTTAATTTTTATTTTAGAATAGGGTAGGGAATTTTTTTATTTTGGGGGGCTTTGTTATTTTTTTAGGGGGCTTAGAGTAGGTGTAATTAGTTTAAAATTCTTGTAATCTTTTTTTTTTTTGTCATTTAGTGTTTTTTTTTTGTAATTTAGTGTTTGTTTTTGTAAATTAGTTTAGTTGATTTAATTGTAGATAATTGTAGGTAGTTTATTTAATTAATTTATTGATAGTGTAGTGTTTAATTGTAACTTAGGTTAGGATTTATTTTACAGGTAATTTTGTAATTATTTTAACTAGGTAGCTATTAAATAGTTATTAACTATTTAATAGCTATTGTACCTAGTTAAAATAAATACAAAGTTGCCTGTAAAATAAATATTAATCCTAAAATAGCTACAATATAATTATTATTTATATTGTAGCTATATTAGGGTTTATTTTACAGGTAAGTATTTGGTTTTAAATAGGATTAATTTATTTAATAAGATTAATTTTATTTTGTTAGATTTAAATTAAATTTAACTTAGGGGGGTGTTGGGGTTAGACTTAGCTTTAGGGGTTAATACATTTATTAGAGTAGCGGCGAGGTCCGGTCTGCAGATTAGGGGTTAAAAAGTGTAGGTAGGTAGCGGCGACATGGGGGGGCAGATTAGGGGGTAATAAATATTATGTAGGGGTCGGCGATGTTAGGGGCAGCAGATTAGGGGTACATAGGGATAATGTAGGTTGCGGCGGTGTACGGAGCGGCAGATTAGGGGTTAAAAATAATATGCAGGGGTCAGCGATAGCAGGGGTGGCAGATTAGGGGTAAATAAGTGTAAGGTTAGGGGTGTTTAGACTCGGGGTACATGTTAGGGTGTTAGGTGCAGACTTAGGAAGTGTTTCCCCATAGGAAACAATGGGGCTGCGTTTGGAGCTGAACGCTGCTTTTTTGCAGGTGTTAGGTTTTTTTCCAGCTCAAACTGCCCCATTGTTTCCTATGGGGGAATCGTGCACGAGCACATTTTTTAAGCTGGCCGCGTCCGTAAGCAATGCTGGTATTGAGAGTTGCAGTGGCGGTAAATATGCCTGTACGCTACCTTTTTGGAGCCTAACTCAGCCCTTCTGAGAACTCTAAATACCAGCGTTGTTTAAAAGGTGCGGGGGAAAAAAACATGCTTAGCTAACGCACTCCTTTGGCCGCAAAACTCTAAATCTAGGCGCAAGTTTGTAAACCCTTCTTTTTTTTTACTCTATAATTAGAACTTTGGATCTATAACTGCATTTGGGGCTCCATGTACTAAGCAGTCAGCGAGCTACCCGCAACAAATCTCGCGCCCAAACTCGCAAACTGATATGTACAAAGCCGTCAATTATGTAAAAACTCGCATCTTTAAAATTGCGAGCGTACTTATCCGCCATACCTCGCTACCTCTCCATTTTTTACTGTAATTAGACACATTTGACCACCAACTCGCCAAAAACGAATGTACTAAAAAATCTATTTGTCCGCTCGCGTCAATTTCCGCTCCCACCTCGTTATTTTTGCCTCGCCACCTTTTAGGTGGCGGGCAAGGTACAAAACAATAGGAAAGTCACTCTAGACGCCAGTCTAGACATATATAAAAGGCAGTAATATCAGCATTGTACTTACATTGTTCATTTCAGCAGCTATGGAGAGAATTCTGTTTTTGTTTATTCTCCGTTTGATGCGAATCCGGGCTAGAAGACAGAATACTGGAAATGTAGCTAATCGATTGGTTAGAAGAAGGAGAGTTCGAGTCCCCCGTGTATTCCTTCCACGGGTTGGTTTGCACGGCCTTTCTGACCGAGAGATCATACAAAGATTCCGGCTTGATCGTGAATCGATATTACACCTGTATCGAGAGATTGAAGATCATTTGGAGCCGATGACTGCTCGTTCACAAGCTATTCCGGGACTTCTCAAACTATTAGCGGCATTGCATTTTTTTTGCAACAGGCTCCTTTCAGGCAGTTTCTAGCGTCATTATTGGAATGAGTCAATCTGCTTTTTCACGCCACTTATCCAAAGTAATAGGGGCTATGATGGTTATTTTTCATCGATATGTTTGTTTGCCATCTACCCCTGAAGAATGGCAATCTATCAAGTCAAATTTCTATAGGATGGCTGGGATGCCCAATGTCCTAGGTGCCATAGACTGTACCCATGTTGCTGTAAGACCACTTCAAGCTCGTGAGGAGATCTATAGGAATCGAAAGCATTTCCATTCCTTGAATGTCCAGATGGTCTGTGACCCCCACATGAGGATTATCAGTGTCCGTTCTAACTTTCCTGGCTCCTGTCATGATTCTTACATTTTAAGGCAGACTGGGTTATAACGGAAGTTCGAGGAGGGAAATATGCCTGACGGATGGCTTCTAGGTAAGCATAACTGGCGTCTAATATGTCTCTCATTTCAATGTACCAAAATTGCGCCCAATTTGTCGACTGTAATCTGTATAGTTTAATTGTATTGTATAGTTCTGAATCTTTATAATTATTCTTATATTAATATTTATATTTATTATATCTTCTATTAGGAGATGGAGGGTACTCATGTACAGAATGGCTGTTGACTCCCTATAACAACCCACAGACCAGAAGTCAAGTACGTTTCAATGAAGCTCACCGATCTACCAGGGGGATTATTGAGAGGACTTTCGGTCTTTTGAAAATGCGGTTTCGATGTCTTGATCGTTCTGGTGGTGCTATGCAGTATGCACCAGAGAAAGTTGCCAAAATTATATTGGTTTGCTGCATACTGCACAATATTGCAATTAAAAGAGGCTGTCCATTAGAAGATGAAGATCCAATAGATACTGATGATTTACCAGAAGAAATATGTGTCGAACAAGCTAATAGGCGTGGAAATGCAACAAGGGACATGGTTTCAGAACAATATTTTGTGTTTGAGGATTAAAGTTTCAGTTGATCAATAAAAAACTTTCTTTATTAACTTGTCTCCATTTTTTTTAAGAGTTAAGGTTATTAAAAATCACTCATGATAAACAGTTAAATACATAACAGTTGTTGCTCTTCAATTATCAAAGGTTTCAAATAAATAAAGTTTATGATCAAAGTTATTACAGACAATATATTATAGGTAATACATTGTCTTTGTGACATCACACTAGTGTCTACAGCTGCTCTCACTCTTTTACATATGTGATTATTGTAATGTAATCCCTCCATAGCTGATGCTAATTCATTGTATTGTGTCATTGAATTGTAGCTGTAACAAGCGACAGTATATTCAACAGTGCTTTATGTTATCAGATTGGATTTTTGAGTTAAAAAAGACTTGCTAATTTTATTTGTTTTATTCTAACCTCTATTTTTAACAGCTACTAGGTTTTCCCATATTCAAATAAATACCTTAAGGGATTACTCTTAGCACTTATTTTCTTAACCTTTATAATATATTTTTGCATTCAAGATTTGTTAAAAGAATAGTGGCATATAGAAAATAATGGCAAAATAAATTATTTTATTACAAAATTATAATCTTTAAACATTATATATTAACAATTGCAAACCAAAGTAACTTGTTAAACATATAAACACATATGAAAAAAAAGGAAATGTTTAGAAACCAAATAACAATTGTAAAGCAAAATAAATTCTAATACATATAAACACATATGAAACAAAGAAAATGTTTATAAACAAAATAACAATTGTAAACCAAACAACATTTTAATACATATAAACACATATTTAAATAATTAAATGTTTATAAACAAAATAAAAATTGTAAACCAAATTAAATTTTAATACATAAAAACACATCTGAAACAAATAAAATGTTTAGAAACAATAACTATTGTAAACCAAAGTATAAATGTTAATACATATCAACACATCTGAAACAAAGAAAATGTATATGAAACAAATATCATTTGTAATAACTATAAACATCGATATTTACAAACCTTCATAAAATACATTAATCTACATATACATTATATTTTTCTCTATTTTTCGGGGATACATATCTATATCAATGCGCTAATGATTGACATAACGATTAATCACGTCATCGTCTAACATGTCGCGTCCTGAACCTTTTGGTGCTGGAGAATTGGTGATATTAGTTTATGCCATGGATAAATATTTCCCTAAACGGATTGGTGGTGTGAGGGGAGTGAGACAGGAATGCCGAGACAAAATTATATACGAGATGCTGAGAAGAATGCATCGTATTTCAAAAATTAAAAGAACAAGACGACAGTGTCTTAGAAAATATAGTGATTTGAAGAGAAGAGAACCGAAGTACTATAAATCGATTCGAAGATTGATAAGGACATGTAAGTTTCAAAATTATATATGAAATAATTTTTAATAATATAAAAAAAGGGTTTATTTTTGAACTGCGTCATCATTGACGAATCCAGGAAAATAATATTTCCTGACTGTTACTTTGACTATATTAGTATATACAATTGCAAAAAGTTACAAAAGTTAGCATGCAGAACTGAGTTAGTAGATTAAAATTTAACTATATAACTATATACACTTAAAAGGTTAGAAAACTTAGCATACAAAAATGAGTTAGTAGAGTAAAATATAACTATATTAGTATATAACATTGAAACATGCAGAACTGAGTTAGTAGAATAAAATATAAATATATTACTATATAACATTGAAACATGTTAGAAAAGTAAGCATGCAGAACTGAATGTTTTGAAAACCACAAATTAATTTGAATAATTATTTCAATTTTTTTTATTAAATTTTTTTATTATATATATGTTTATAGATATGAGAAGTAGGAGAATGAAGTGTGCACACCCACCACGCTACTTAAGGTCAATGTTGGTGCAAACACCCAGAAGTGAAGCTCTTTCTCCACCTTTGCCAATAACACTATTGGATATTGAATTATCTCCAAATCCATATGAAATTTGTCATAAAGAGACACAGACAGGTAATGACTTATTATTTAAATTTTAAATAATATATTTTAGGTTTTGGCTTAAAAAGTTTTAGCATGCAATATTAATCAAGTTGCTAATTTACTTCTATTATCATTTTTTTCCTCATTAACTTTCTATCTTTATTTGAAAAAGAGGGCATCTAAGCTAAGGAGCCAGCCAATTTTTGGTTGAGCACCATGGACAGCACTCTTTGATTGGTTCTGTCCAATTATCAAGTACAATACAGTTGGTTCACCAAAAATGGGCTGGCATCTAAACTTAGATTCTTGCTTTTCAAATAAATATACAAAAAGAATGAAGTAAAATATAAAGTTTATTTAAATTGCATGCACTATCTGAATCATGAAACTTAGAAATTGGTTTCTATGTCACTTGTAATGATTATTATTATTATTGTTTTAAATAATATATACAAGGTTTTTGATTTAATAGTTTTCTATCTTTGTAATTTCGTTCATAGATATTACCATGGAAGAAATGGAAACTAGTATGGAAATGGAAGAATTTCAAAATCCTGATAGTGTGACAATATTTGAAGCATTAACTTCAGATGATACTCAACCAAGGATAGAAGTTTTACCAACAATGATGGTAGATAAAGGTATGTTTCATACTCAGTAATCTTAAATCTAAGAAAATACAAGTTTTAACTAATACATATATTGTATATTTCAAATAGGAGTTGGCTCAGATGAAAGCTTTAAAGGAGTGGACATAAGTGTGGAAGCTAATATAGTAGATAACGTAGATAACAGCACATCAGGAGGTAATATTTGTGATGAAAAACCCTATAATACATTGAATATGTATATGACAATTGAATTAAATTTTGCTTTTCATTTATTTTTCTACAGATTTATCTTCAACATCAACTATTGAGACTGCAGACAAAAGTACTCAGAGTTGTCTAGAAGATCATGTTAAACAAAAAATTTCTAAAATTAGGGCAACTTTGGCAATGTTAATGGAGCAAGTAGATTTTTTATACCGTAAATATGTAATTTGATTTCATTTTTTGTTTTGTCATGATTAATAACTGAGAAAAAGTTTTGTGTTGAAGAATCAAAAGTGAGTTTGAATTTATGTAAATAAACTTTTTTTTTGGCCATAAAAAAATTTGTCTTTATTAAATAATAACATTTTAAACTTAAAGGGACACTGTATCCAAATTTTATCTTTTGTGATTCAGATAGAGCATGCAATTTTAAGCAACTTTCAAATGTACTCCTATTATCAAATTTGCATGCTCTATCTGAATCACAAAAGAAAAAATTTGAGTACAGTGTCCCTTAAAAATACACAAACAATAACTTTGTACACAATATACAGAGTAAAAAAATTAACAGTGAATAACATTTTAAACTTAAAGGGACACTGTATCCAAATTTTATCTTTTGTGATTCAGATAGAGCATGCAATTTTAAGCAACTTTCAAATGTACTCCTATTATCAAATTTGCATGCTCTATCTGAATCACAAAAGAAAAAATTTGAGTACAGTGTCCCTTAAAAATACACAAACAATAACTTTGTACACAATATACAGAGTAAAAAAATTAACAGTGAATAACATTTTAAACTTAAAGGGACACTGTATCCAAATTTTATCTTTTGTGATTCAGATAGAGCATGCAATTTTAAGCAACTTTCAAATGTACTCCTATTATCAAATTTGCATGCTCTATCTGAATCACAAAAGAAAAAATTTGAGTACAGTGTCCCTTAAAAATACACAAACAATAACTTTGTACACAATATACAGAGTAAAAAAATTAACAGTGAATAACATTTTAAACTTAAAGGGACACTGTATCCAAATTTTATCTTTTGTGATTCAGATAGAGCATGCAATTTTAAGCAACTTTCAAATGTACTCCTATTATCAAATTTGCATGCTCTATCTGAATCACAAAAGAAAAAATTTGAGTACAGTGTCCCTTAAAAATACACAAACAATAACTTTGTACACAATATACAGAGTAAAAAAATTAACAGTGACTAGATAATAAAAAATGTTCACTCCAGACGTCGCCTCTTTGGGTCTGTTGTCGCCTCCCTTTCACTGACAATAGCCAACAGAGATTGTAATGTCCTTTCGCTGATGCTCAAAGCTCTGTTAATTTGATGGTTTTTTCTCTTCATCCATCTGCCTCTGCCACTGGAACATCTCTGTTTGCAGCTGTAATTTCTGCATCTCTATCTCATTCCTTTGCCTTTCGATTTCCACATTTTTTTCTGACAGAGCAGCCCAGCGTTCAATATTAGTGTTAATAATATTCTGCATTTCTCTGTGGTCCTCTCTGTATTGCCTTGCCAGTGTCAACATTTCCCTCAATGCAACATCGCCAAATTGTCCTTCTGCCGGTGTATTGTCAATATTTACACCACCTGTTTGCAGTTCAATTGGTGGTGCCTGTGTTTCAACAGGTTCATCAATGTTTTCTGGTGTGTGAATTTCATCCGGTTGCGCATCTCCCAAATCTTCAAGAATATCTGGAGTCTCACTTCCATCATGCCCTCCTGGTGGTTCATTTTGAATGGGATTTTCCACTATCGGCATGAGATTGATAGTGATCTCCCTTGATGAGTTTTCTTCTTCTAGATCAAGACATAACAAATTGTTAGTAAATAAAAATAAAATGTTATAAAAACACTTGCAGAAATAGAATAGAAGGAGAGAGCAGATACAACCGTCATACAACAATTTAAGTTACATTATATATATATTCATATATGATACATACCATCAAATAATGGAGATGAATGTTCAGTCAATCTCTGGAAAAGACGTCCCAAATCACCTATAAAAAAATAAATAACATAAAAATAAATAAATAAAATGCTTTTTTGTCAATGTAACGATATATTCAAAATTATTAATGGAAATGTATTTTGCAATTAACTGGACACTGAAGCAAAAATAATCTTTTTGAGAATAAGATATATTGCATGGAATTTCTATCAACTTTCTTATGTAATACTATGATCAATTCTCAAAAAGAAAATAATGATAAATTTTAAAAAAATTAGAAAGTTGATTAAAATTGCATGCATGCTCTACACGAATCTTCATTTAAAAAAATATGTACAAGATCTCGAAATAGAATATGTCAATAATGACATTTGACATTTAAAAAAAAAATTAAAAAAAAAAAATTGAGAGATAAAAGAGATAAAACACACAACATTGAAATTATTCATTTGTAAAGTACTTACCAGTTGCTCTACCAACACCAGTTTGTGGAGTGCTGGTCCTTAGATCCGGAAGTGTGTCCGCCGAGGAAGTTGTGTGTGTAACATTAGATGATGAGCGTATAAATTGTCCATGTGTAAAACTGGCCGAAGGTCTTGAAACAGCTGCACCGGGTGGTCTCGAAAACCGCAGAAGAAGAAGTAGAACAAGTGGGCACCTCGTTACTCCTCACAGGCTCTGCTGTTGTTGGCATCGCTTAAAAAAAAAAAAAAATTTAAAAAAAAAATTAGGTTTATTTTTATTTATATTTGAAACTGAAAGTTAAAACTGTTAATAATAATAATTACAGCAGTGAATGCAGGCTCAATCATTAAAGGGACATGCCAACCACCTTTTTTTATGATTTGGAAAGAGAATGCAGTTATAAACATCTTTATAATTTACTTATATTATCTAATTTGTTTTATTCTATAGATATTCTTTGTTGAAAAGCATTTGATTGATGCACAAAGAAGCCTCGTGTGATTGGCTCAACATGTGTATTTATTTTTCTTCAACTAAGAATATCTAGAAAATTGAAGTAATATGTTGTTTAAATTTCAATTCTCTATCCGAATCATTAATAAAAGATTTTGGGTTTAGTGGCCCTTTAAAGGGACATGAAAAAAAATAATTACCTTTACAAATTGCATAAGAAAATGCTTTTTTAAAAATATTTAAATGTATTATGTTTTTGCATTCATTGGATTTTTATACTTTGAGGAAAAGCAAATCTATACAGGCACAGTAAATGATCATTGGTTGATGCACATAGATGGTTCATGTGACTGCGTCAACTATGTGCATAGCTATATCTGAAAAATGTATGTTTATAAAGCGGAGAACAATTTTGAAAGATGCTAACAATAATATTCTATAGTGAAATAACGCAACATGGAAGTCAATAGATCAGAAATTTAAGAAGGCATGTGATCTGGGGTTAGTCTCATGATTAATGTCGGACATACAATATTATTTTAATAGTTTCAAATTACATTATTTCTATTGTCATTATCTCTTTAAGGTTTCTATGCAATACTGGTTTGAAAATAAACACATGGGTGTTATCTTTAGGGATCACTATATTAATAATCAACAAATCTTTAGTTCCGTTAGACCATTAAAAAAAAGGCAGTATAACAATACTATTATTGTACAATCCCTTATACATATATGAGACATAAATGATTACAGTATTTGGGGCCTAAATGGCTTGTACAATCCCTTATACATATATGCGAGATAAATTATTACAGTATTTCGGGCCTAAATGGCTTGTACAATCCCTTATACATATATGCGACATAAATGATTACAAAGGGCCTAGATGGCATATAGGATACTGAAGCGTAAGAAGTCAGATAATGTTATTTTAAAGAAATATATATTGGAGACAATAACCTATCATAACTTTAAAAAGAACATTTAAGTCAACTATGTTGTACATTTACCTCTTAAATCACTGTCACAATCATCCGTTATGCCAGTGATGATCTCCGGTCCCAGACGCTGAACAAGCTTCTGCTCATAGTCATTGAGGTCTGCCACATATGCTGGTCCACCTCCGGTAGCACGTGCCGAATTTTTCTCTCTGGCCAATTTAGCTTTGGCGAAGCGTTTAATGTCGTTGTAACGCTTCTTCAGCTGATCGACATCCTTTTTTGCTGGACCCTGGGCACTAACAGCGTCGCTGATCCTTTGCCAGATCTGCTTCCTTCTAGAAAAATTTGTCTGTTTGACACGACATCCAAACAAATAATCATAAGAGTCAATAATCATATCAATCAAAACGACGTTTTGCTGATGAGAAAAGTGAGGATTCTTGGATTTTGAAGCGGTTTCAGATCCAGATGAAGCCATATCGAAATAGTAAATAAAGATCTCAAAAACGAGCGCTCTGTAATTACTCTCCAAAAATTTTGGAACAATAATAAAGTTGTTTAGAAAACTTGTCCATTTATAGGAGCAAAATTCTATTCCCGCGTCTACTATGACGTTCATGACACCTTACATGTCACGTGTTAACAATTGGCCAGACAATTGAACTGAAAGTTAAGTACATCAGCTTATTCGCGGCGAGCGAGGCGTCAAATTTATCAATATTCCGCCACTGCTCGCGGCGGGCTAGAGGTGTCTATTTGTTGTGGGATTATTAGTACATAGCTACAGCGGACACCATTTCGCCCGCGGCGAGTAACGGCGAGTTTAGCCGCGTCTAAAATGACGGATGAATTGACGGCTTAGTACATGGAGCCCTTGGTGACCTTTCTAAAATAAGTAACATAAACATAAGTCAGTTTTTTTTTTATATATAGAAATCATTAATGGAAAATCAAAATACATTTTATTTTTCATATTTCAAAACAAGGAATTTCATGTTCCGATGAGCAAGGCTGGATTGGCCTACCAGGATACTGGAGGATTTCACGGTGGGCTGCAACAGCTGGGGCTGACCAGCAACCATTTTAGGGTGTGGTGATGCTGGTGAGACAATGCAACTATCACCTCTTTTTTTTCTCATCTGAGGTCACAAAATGTTTCTTTCTTAAGTTTTATTTCCTAGACCATGTACCATATTGTAGCACTCCTTTGAATGGTTTCTTTTGTCTAGTAAAGCCTCACTGTGAGTCATACAGTCTTTTGAGTGTCTCCTCCAGATCACACTATGGATAATCAGTTTCACACTGTTAAAGGGAGCCATGGATCAAATTGGGTTGTAGGGTGCCTATATAACAACATTCTGACATTTTTTTTAATACGAATATACAGAGTATTCCAGTAATCCCTTTGAGAACAATTGGGCGTGTGCATTCTATGGGGTAGATTTCTCAAATGTTGACTGGACATCGCTAAATTCCGCCCGCTGCACATTCGCGGCCAATCAGCCGAAAGCTGGGGGTGTCAATCATCCTGATCGCGTTGATTGATTGCTATCCGCTACCTCAGAAGTGGCGGATGAGTTAAAGAGCAGCGGTCTCATGACTGAAGGCTTGCGCAAAAACAGCAGCATACGCTGCTTCATAAATCTACCCCTATAGATTTAACACAAACTAGGTCTTGTCTTCAAATTTGCCCAGGGCTGCTTTTTATTCCCAGCCCTGCCCTAACAATGAGTAGCTATAAAATATTTAAATATGCAATAGTGCTGCATTCTGCTCCCAGGGGGAGTATCCTAATCCAGACCAGGAATTTTGGATGCCTCTTAAACATTTGAGGGCCAATTTATCAAGGCCCAAATGGCCCCTGATGACCCTGTTTCTGCGCGAGTCTTCAGGCTCACCGGAAACAGCAGTTAAGAAGCAGCAGTCTTAAGAACGCTGCTCCGTAACTCACCCACTGCCTCTGAGGCTGCAGACATCAATCCGTCCGATCGAATACGATCGGGTTGATTGACATCCCCTGCTAGTGACTGAGTGGCCGCTGAGAGGATCATGTCAGACAGACAAATGATAAATCAGCCCCATGATGTTAACACAAAGGCTCACCCTGTACACATATACTGGTCAATTTAAATTCAATCTAGGAAATCATGGCAACAACAGTGATCAGCTAATTATAATGCCCTAGTCAATACTTAATTTTCAAAGTGTTTACCCTCATATAAATAAAGGCCTTTGGCTATATTTATATAACATTGATCTGCACAATTGGGCACACAGGAGTCTCTACTAAAATTGTATATATTTTTTATACCAGGTGATTATTTAGCAATTCAAACTTATATTGGGACTTTATTTAAAGGGACATGAAAACCTAAGCTTCACTTTTTCATGAATCAGATAAAATGTGCATGTGATACAATTAAATTATTATTAGATATGTGCGATTCATTTTGGATCGATTCGGAAATTCGGAAAATTTGGCGATTCGGATCGAACCGAATTTCCAAATTAAAATACTGCCGAATTACCGAATAAATCCGAATTACTTCGGATTTATTCGGTAAATTCAGATGGCCATTGATTACACTAGTATTGTACAGTATAAGTCTAATCCCACCTAACACTTACCGAAATTCCGAACCGAATCGAACCGAATCCAGCCGAATTTAGTACATAATACTAGTCTAATCCCACCTAACACTTACCGAAATTCCGAATTTCCGAACCGAACCGAATCGAACCGAATCCAGCCGAATTTATTTGAATCGGAATGAATCCGAAACAAAACCGAACCGAATTTATTCGAATCTGAATGAATCCGAAACAAAACCGAAACGAATTCATTCAAATTTTTCCGAATTCGAATCGGTCCGAACCGAAATTCAAAAAAATCTGAATCGATCCGAACCGAACCAAATTTTTTCGCCATGCACATATCTAATTATTATTCTTTTTTTTTATTGTATGCTCTGTGTAAATCACAAAATAAAATTTCCCTTTTAAAATAAGGCTTTTGGGCTTTAAAAAAATTAGTCTTGGGGTTCTCCAGGTCTCCACACTTAAAGGGTTAATGTCCACTAGAAAGACAATGAAAACCCCTATTAATCAAATCTAATGAAACCCAGTGTAATCAGTTACATTAATCAATTTTGAACCCGTAATCAATTTTAAAACAATTGCCTTAGCGCACGACATAAGAGAGAGCCTTCCTCTGTAGAATCACATCTCTGATGAAGTGACACGTAGTTTTCTAGCATGAAGCAAGTCAGATTATTACCAGGCACCCTTAGTATATATCTCTACATATTTGAATGCTCTAATTAAAAAGTTATATTTTATGAGTAAAGAAGATGCTTTGCATAGCGTCTTGTTTTAAAGGGACACTAAACCCATTTTTGTTTTCTTTCATAATTCAGATAGAGAATGCAAATTTTAAGCAACTTTCTAATTTACTCCTATTATCAATTTTTCTTTGTTCTCTTGCTATCGTTATTAAAAAAGCAGGAATGTGATGCATAGGAGCCGGTCCAGTTTTGGTTAAGGAACCTGGGTTATGCTTGCTTATTGGTGGGTAAATGTAAGCCTCTAATAAGCAAGTGCTATCCATGGTGCTGAACCTTAAATGGGATGGCTGCTAAGATTTACATTCCTGCTTTAAAAATATATACGGCTAGATTACGAGTTTTGCGTTATGAGCGGTGCAGGAATAACTTGCAAGTTATTGCACCGCTCATTTTTTTCTAACGCTGCTATTACAAGTCTGTAAAAAGCGTGCGTTAACTGGAAAAATGGCAGCGTTAAACTCCATTGCGTAACTTACCGCACTCCAATACCAGTGCTGCGGTAAGATGGTTTTACGTGCTCATGCACGATTTACCCATAGACATCAATGGGGAGAGCCGGCTGAAAAATAGTCTAACATCTGCAATAAAGCAGTGTTAAGCTCCGAAACGCAGCCCCATTGATTCCTATGGGGAAACAAAATTTATGTTTACACCTAACACCCTAACATGAACCCAGAGTCTAAACACCCCTAATCTTACACTTATTAACCCATAATCTGCCGCACCTGACACCGCCAACACCTACATTATATTTATTAACCCCTAATCTGCCGCCCCCGACATCGCCACCACTATAATAAACATATTAACCCCTAAACCGCCGCACTCCCACATCACAAAGACTAGTTAAATATTATTAACCCCTAATCTTCCGCCCCTAACATCGCCGCCACCTACCTACACTTATTAACCCCTAATCTGCAGCCCCCAACGTCGCTGCTACTATACTAAATTTATTAACCCCTAAACCTAAGTCTAGCCCTAACCCTAACATCCCCTAACTTAAATATAATTAAAATAAATCTAAATAAAAAATACTATCTAAATACTTTAGTTTATTACTAAACTAAATACTTACTTGTAAAATAAACCCTAAGATAGCTACAATATAACTAATAGTTACATTGTATCTAGCTTAGGTTTTATTTTTATTTTACAGCTAAGTTTGTATTTATTTTAACTAGGTAGAATAGTTACTAAATAGTTATTAACTATTTAATAACTACCTAGCTAAAATAAATACAAATTTACCTGTAAAATAAAACTTAACCTAAGTTACAATCAAACCTAAACTTACACTACAATTAAATAAATTACATCAATTAAATACAATTACCTAAAAACTAATTACACCTAATCTAATAGCCTTATCAAAATAAAAAAAGCCCCCCCAAAATAAAAAAAAACCCCTAGCCTAAACTAAACTACCAATAGCCCTTAAAAGGGCCTTTTGCGGGGAATTGCCCCAAAGAAATCAGCGGTAAGTGAAAAATGCAGCGTTATGACCAATAACGCTGCTTTTTCACACGTAAAGGAAAACTTGTAATCTAGCCGAAAGATAGCAAGAGAACAAAAAAAAAATTGATAATAGGAGTAAATTAGAAAGTTGCTTAACATTTCTTGCTCTATCTGAATCATGAAAGACAAAATTTGGGTTCAGTGTCCCTTTAAAGTGAACCATTCTGAAACCCATTATTTAAAGGTATCTGAAGGAGAGTTGCTGCACTAAATGCTTTCAAGCAACTTCTATAATCATGGGTGCTGCCATTATGGAATCTAAGTTACACTGCAGGTATCTGAAGGAGAGTTGCTACACATGAGGAAACACATAGGCAGGGCCAACCTTAGCATGGCAGGGGCCTTGGACAAGATACATTTGTGGGGTTCCTCAGCCCAGTGCCCTTATTACCCTCCCCTGTATGTTCTGTCCCTTGTATGGCCCACACCTGTGCAAATATTCAGTGATACCTACATAAAGAATAACACAAAATATTAGACCTCCTGATATCATAAACACTATCTGATTTAAACATGGTAACACCCTAAAGGGAGGTGAGGAATAACCTCAACATTATGCTTCTAAAATGTATTTAGTGTCCTTTTAATTAGCCACTTTATAACGCTTTAGCTGTCGTGAAAAGGCTGACTTCATATCTCTATTTTTCAAACTGTAAATAATTGGGTTTAGCAAAGGGACGGCCACTGTATTACAAAGAACCGATATTTTTTTAAACAACAATCTGTCTGTAGAAGTTGGAGTCAAGTAAACAAAGAAAATTGTCAAGTATAAAAGAGAGAAAACAGTCAAGTGTGAAGAGCACGTATAGAAAGCTGTGCGCCTTCCGGTGCTGGAGCGGATCCTCAAGATGGTGGAAATAATGAAAATATATGAAGTGAAGGTTAGAGAAAAAGGAATTATGGTAACAGGAGCTCCTTCCATGAGAACCACAATCTTTAATGTAGAAGTTCCACTACAACAAAGTTCTACAATAGGTATAGGGTCACAGAAAAAGTGATCAATTATATTTGTCCTATAACAGGTGACACGTAACAAAAATATCACAAAAATGAGGTTATGTGTAAAACCCAAAAGCCAGGAGAAAAAGGCCAAAAGATTACAGGCCATATTGTTCATGATCATTGGATACTTTAGGGGGTTACAAATGGCGACATATCGATCATAGCTCATGGATGTCAACATAAACAAATCAGCACCAGTCAGTGATGAATAGATATACATTTGTGCCATGCAAGTAGAGAATGAAATGGTTTTATCACCAGATAAGTAACTAATGAGGATCTTATTTAGACTGACATTGATTGAGGACATATCCATGAATGACAAGTTCCCCAAGAAGAAGTACATGGGTGTGTGCAGATGATGGTCCAAGTAGACGAGCAGAAGAATTGTTGTGTTACCCCCAAGGGTGATGAGATAAATGAGAAGAATTAGACTAAAGATCGGAGT